>NW_015112694.1:554475-592715 GCF_001443285.1 Poecilia latipinna | reverse complement strand
CCTGCTTTAGAAACACAAAATAATGTGGGAAATTTCAAAACACAGTAAATAAATATCCACATGTCTTTATCGGTATCTGTTACACTTTGTTTCATATCACAGCTTTACATTATCATCTTCTACATTTCTGCTGTATGTTTCATTAGTGTGTTTCGCTCTTTATTCCTTTCATTTTGTCTCCATGTGATCCTGTTGAGCTCGGCAGCGTGTGTGGAGGAGTGTCTCCTGTTCCCCCCGTCTTCTCCCTCTCCAGGAGCATCAAAAGGTGGAGGACCCACGCAGGGTGTTTGAAGAGCCCACAGACACTCCCCTATGGGTGGTGAACTGGCAGATGCTCAAACCTCGCAACTCTGTATAGGCGGGAGGAGCGTCCTTCTCATCTGCGTTTGTACCTTTGCCATTGGTTTAACTTTCCACCACGAACCAAACATTAGGTCACACAGCACATGATGATGTCTATTTCATACACTGTGCACATCAAATCCCAGTTTATTTGTTAAGACAATAAACTGCATTACTGTTTTTCTCCAGACAAACCAGTGGAGTGTCAGCACCTTTTCAGTGGTGCAGCTTTTACGGTATCACACAGCTGTGGTCCTTCCATGCTGATTGTTTGGCCTTTACCGTTCTGGGTGGCAGCAGTGAAGCTCTGACCCGTTCTGCCTCACTGTTCTCCTAATACTCACTCATCCGCCTCATGACAACACTTTTTCTCCAGCTCCTGAAAAACAAGCCTCCATCTTTCCATTGTTTTTTTAAATTCATATCATCCTTTCTTCCAATTTTTCCGTTTCCTCCTTGCATCGCTTTCATTCCGCCTGTCCATCTATCACAGCCAACTCTGTTGCCAGCTCCCATGCTTTCCTGTCAGCAAGGGGTGAAAGAGGTGTCTCTCTGTAAAGAAGAACCTGCAGCTGTGTTTCATATCACCTCTCACAGTGCGCTGTAGATGTCTGTGACTATCAGCCTCTCCCGCAGCAAGCTGGAAACCTCTTCCCCGTCACAAATACCTTTTGTTCTTTGGCACACTTAACTTCTCAGTGGTTTGACAACACAACTGCGATATTGAAAAGTATGTAATTACTAGAACTTTAAATTAGGGCTGTCAATGTTAACATATTAACATGTGAGATTAATTTATAAAGTTTCATATTAAATACTCCAAAGGGTTACTGAGCTCAAAGCAGTGCGTTGCACAATGCAGAGTTGTAAACTTGAGTGTAACGATGAGCAAGGAGAGTCAGACCGGTGTGCTGAGAGGAAAATGTCGCCTCTGAGCACAACAAAAACACTGAGGTGGACTTTTGAATAAAATCACGGTAGCATGTATCCTACTTACAACAACAATGAATTATCTGCTTTCACCTTTTTTAATAGAATTTATGTTTCTAAATAAATGTTTGAATCAAAATTATGTCTTCTAAACGTTCCTGACGATGAAAACCTGGAAAACTGACCTGCTTGGTTGGAAATATTAAACATTTTCGCAGACATTTTTTTTTTAAAACGTGCATTTTTACATTTCAAGCTTACACAGTTGACCATTAATTAATCAGATAAAAAAATTTAATCGATTGACCGCACTAATTTACTGCAAGTCAGATAGCCAGGAAAGTGTTTTATGTCTCTTTATGCAGTGTATGTAAACATCTGGTTTCGACTGTTGCATGTTTGATCATTTCAGGCATAAGAAATTAGATAACAGAAATTATGAAAGTATACTGTATAACTCATTGTTAAAAACGAAAAGCAGAGATCTAAAATACAAACACAGATAAAAGACCAGCTATGTGCAGTCACTAGTTGCATCATTCTGTCTGAATTATTGTTGTGGTATTGATCGTAGAAAGGCATCAAAGCTCAGCTCCAACAACAATGAAGAGAGCAGATGCCTCTATAAGTATCACTTTCAACTGATTGATGCTCCGGCTTTTGAATATTTTGTAGTTTTGTTACTGTTTTCTGTTGAACTGATTAAACTTCTACTTTCACTTCACTGTGATTTAATGTACTTTTGTTCACTTAAGCAATGACTGCTCATGTAGTTGTAATAAAGTGTTTGTTCATATTTAATTACAATTAACTTGTAAAATTTTAACTGACTCGGTTTGTGTTGTGTCAACAAGAAAGCATATGTGCAGCTTTAAAAAAGTAGTTTATATTTATTTATCACGTTCTTTATGTATTAAAATATTCTAATTGGTATGTCATTATTCTACTGTGGTGGTGTCTTGCAGCTTATTCCTCCCCTCACACTTTTTAAACGGCTGAATTACCAATAAAGTAAAGCAAAAATAAAAAAGACTAAAAAAAAGGCAGGAAAAAGAATATTCCAATAAATATTTAGAAGCTTATGAATAATATCTGACAATTTTTTTGGAAAAATATAGGAAGGGGGAAGTTGTGAGACTGTTTGTTCAGACAGAAGCAGACAAAACATTCATTATTTAAGTGCAATATTTTAATTTCATTGTTTATGTGTAGTTACTGGGGCAACAGTCGGTGGTTTTGGTCACTTCAGAGAAAAATTTACATATATTCATCAGCTTTATATGTGATGGCACAATGTGGATTCCCTGTTCCACTTTTTTAATATCAATTAAACTGAATAAATGTCATTATTTTAAAAATTGAAAAGTAAAAATAGATTATTAAGAATTTTGTGACCCTCGTTAGTCGACGTACAAGAAATGTCTACAGCAACTGTCTTGTATTCATCATGAGTTTCATCAAGGTTTTAGGCCTTACGGTTCTTTTCTCTGCTTTTTCATCTTGTCTGATATCAAAACAAACAATAGAAAACCAAGATTTTGGTCTAAAAATGTATTTTCTCATTTCGAAGACATCAAACCTCTTACTTCGGGTCACATTCTGGTACTGTAACATTTCCTGAACACGTCTCTCCCTCAGTCTTAGATTTTTCTTAAGAAGTCGGCTGAAGATGGAACCACCGGTACCAACATTTTAGATCATGTTTGGTTTGTTCTCCAGCAGGGAAAACGGAAAACTCAGTTGTGTTTTAAATTTCCTCAGTTACAATGATGCTTACATCCCTCAAGCAAGTCATTACAGTCCCTTGGTCATATTTCATTAAACAACAATTTAAAATACAACATTCCTGATAGGCTTTTTGTGATTTTTTTGTATGTGTTGCAGTGTGTCAGTGCCCGCCCATTTACCAGCATATGAAATTTTCACAGTTGTTGAATCCCGTTATGTGGTGATCAAAAAGGGACTATGTGCCCATGCATGCTGAAGGGGGCTGGCCCAGTGAAAGAAGAGAGGGGTCCCTACACATGTAATCCTTGTCAATGAATTTAGGCAATCTTTCTTCATCATTAATGAATATTTCAGTAGTTATTGCGGTAAGCTTCTCGGGTGTCTCTCTCTTCACTGCTCCCATTTCTCATAAGTGAATCACTCCTCTAATAATTTAATTAATAGCATTGTATCCACAGATGAAAAGCTTATATTTAATCAGCAAAATGGGAAGAACGGAGATCAGGGGCCTTGACTGTCATCAAAACGTGCTTGAGGTCCCACTTGTTCATTAATCCACTCTAAGCCCTGGGACACCCATACTTAATTGAGAGTTCAAAATAAATGTGGTTAGCGTAATCCCAGGATCCAGCCCCTCAGAGCCCACACTGGAGCTGTGTGTGCATGTGTGTGTGTTTTAAAAGTATCTGCATTCACATATACCCAAGCCAAGCTCCCTATGTCACTAAATCTGTGCCAAGGCAGACTCCACTGCAGTGTGCCAGATCCTGGTTTATTCACCTGACGTGTCCCATAAGTCGCTGCTTGTGCCATATGTTGTATTCCCAGTCGGACTGGTCTCAGTGTGCTCTTCTCTACTGCTCCACTTGCTTATTGGACATATGTGGTGAAAGTTTCAATGTATGTATTAACCAATATTTACTTAAAGGTTTATTAATCATCGGAGCTATTACCGGCAAAGACTGAGCTAAGCTGGTTCCAATTGTTAATAAAAATTTGCAGGAGTTTTTTAAAAAATAAAAATATTTAAAAAATAGTTGGTTTTGTTTAAAACCCCTTAACCCTGACCCCCCATAATGCCAATGTAAAAACAGATCTCAGGCGTTCCGCTGTTTAAGGAGTTAAATAATCATAGGTAAAAAAAAATTTATTTCTTATATTTGATTTAGGAAAGTTACTTTAATCAATTAGAAATAAAATGATTGCTTTGAGACTTTGCTTGCTCACATTTTTAGTTGTTCAACCTCGATAAAAGGAGTTCACAAACATGTGAATGATGAAACATTTACAAAGTGAAGAAGAATGTGCACAAAACTGCAATTAATAATATAAAATAGAATATGAGAATAAATATAATCTAAATATTCTAAATAAAAATGGGACTTCCTTGTTTTTCTGGTCAAGTCATAAGTAGTTCCGCTTTAACTTGAAACCTCTCTCTTTTGAAATCAGCTATTTTTCATGGATTTGCCCACATTTGTTTATCTGAAAACAGAGTAAGATTAAAATAAAACTTAGTGTGTTTAGCTAAGCCGGGGTAAATCTTGGTCCACTGTCCATTGTTTATTGATACAGACCCTGGAAACTTTACAGGGAAAAAAAAAAACTAAAAAAATCTAATGAAATTATCAACGTTGTTGAATTAATGATGAATGGGAATAAGAAAAGGCTGGGATCTCTGTGGAGTCAGAGTGGAGCGCTGCTTCATTAGCCATGCAGTCTCATCACATCCTCTTTTGGAGCTGCAGACACGAGGGCTCTTCACGTTTTCCTCTCTTCACTATCAGGACCTGCCATTGGATCTCACAAAAGTAAAAAATAAAAAAATTAATTTCCCTCCATCCCTGCGCCTGACTTTGTCTTCTTTTTTTGTCTTTCTTATTGCGTCACTCACCATCCTAAACCATGGTGCTGCTCGTAAAGTTGAAATTCTTTGGTGGCTTGCTGCACTCATCACCTTTTCCTTATTTCCTGAAGATGAAGCAAGAAAATCTGTTTCTTACTGTGGTCAGAGCGCACATATTTCTCTCTTACTTTCTTTCTTTTTTTATTCTTGAACAGTCCCTCCTGACTGTCTCTCTGTGGATATCATTCCTGATTCTGTACATGCAAATGAAATAGAAGGGAGGAGGGTTTAGTTTTGGATTCATTGGCCCCCTCCTGCTCTTCCTCTTCATCTTCTTCCTCTTTTCCCAGGGTGGAGCCGAAGTGGGCTGGTGAGCCGCAGCACGCTGTGAAATCATGGGCATGGGGTCTCATTAGGTAAGCAGAGGCCAGGGCAGCAGGGCTTCACCGAGGTCCTGATTATTCTGAGAGAAATCCAAAGAATCACCTCAGCTTTAAGCCTGATTAGAGCAACTGTCTCTCAAGGTTCACAATCCTCTTTAAATTGAGAAAATGAAGCATATAACCTATACTTAATTTTCTCATAAACCTATTATAGTTCCTTGACCAGGTTAAGATAGATGTATGGGTTATGCAAAAGATGCTCATTACATTTTTTGCTCAAAATCATTATTAGATACTGAGATTTTATTCTGCTCAGTTCTGCCTATTTTGAGCTCCTTTCAGAATGAACTATTTCAGTTCATTCTGAAAGGACAAACTTATTTGGATTTAAAGGACCTCTGTCACTTTAAATCCAAATAAGCTGCTGCAGCCCACGCCCCCCAACTCGATGTTTATACTAGCATGTGAATATGGCTGCGTGCACATGTGCAATTATAAAAAAAAAGTGGAGCCTCCTACACAACCAACAAGAATGCAGCAAGTGGTTTCTGAAAAGTAAGTCAACAACTAAACACTTGTCTTTTCCAGCAGCCATTGTACAGCGCATACAGCCATAAAACCAGCTAACCAAATGTGCTGGAGCTGCCCTGGGTTTGCTAGGTCCCAGGCTTTGTTCTGCAGAGGTTGCTAGGTAACAATCATTTCACTTATAACAAGACATCTTTCCCATGTTGTAGGTGAAATGATATGCCAGTGGAACTAGTATTTTTTATCAATATTAAACAGTTATTGACTTAAACTTGCTAAAAGTTTGTAAGTCAGTTATGTCTTATTTCAAGTGTACTAAGATATTTACACGAGAAATTAGACCAAAAATACTTGGTAAGGTTTTGTTTTTGCGTCTAGGATTTGAAATTCATGACTTCTGCAAGAACAGCTGGCTAAAATTTTATTAAACATTAATGAGGGCATAGTGATATAAAGTAAAGCTGAGATAAAAACCACAGTAGGTTTAATTTAAAGCTGTGCAGCATATTCTTGTCTTTCAAGAAAACTAACATTGTTTATCTTATTATCATTCTACTTTGAAAAATAATGGATCAAATGTCCAGCTAATAGTTCAAATAGCATTTACGTGTTAATAGACAGGATATGCTTATGCAATGTTTTACCCTTTACATAATTATCTGATGGATCTAGAATACATTCAGTTATCTAATAACTGAACACACCTAAGCAAATTAGAAATGTCAGGGTGAGCACATGGAGCGTAGAGGTCACATGTTGCAATGTTTTGAAGTGTTGATCCCTCCCACAGACAAACATCCCACATCCCCATCATCCATTGGTGCTTCTTCCACGAATTGGCTAAATTGATCCTCATATGAATTAGGTCTTTTTCTCAAAGGGCTTTGTCAATACATTGACTCCTTTTATGAGGGTCATCAAATAGCCATTACTGGGCATCAGGGGGTCCCGTTTGGGGAAAGGCTGCCCAGGGTGACTGATGAGGCGGCTGGGGGAAAGCAGCAGATCTGTGGGGGCATCTGAGCGAAGGACCGATAGTAGAGAGAGAAAAGGAGGGGTGGATGCTTCCTGGGTTTAAATTTATTCTTAATTAAAAGCACATTTGTTGTGCCTGTGTTTGTTTTACATCCTTTCTGTTTGAAGAAACAACAAAGTGAGATTTTCACCTAGCTTTAACAGGAATGGCCTGACTTGGAGCTGCAACATATTTGGTTTTGGTCTTATCAAAACTTAGATCAATGTTTCACAACCTGACAAATAAGGGTAATGAATTAAACAAATGCATGCTTAAATGTTCAATGTTTCCTGGTGTAAATATGTACCAGCAATACACTTGAGGTGTAAAAAAGAAAAGCCTAGAATAATCCTCACTGCTGCTCGCAGGTAATATGAAACAATCTTTTAATGTGAACACAGACACAGCAGGATGTAAACAAACTGCCACTGCTGTCAAACACTCCAGTGAAAACTGTCAAAAGTTCAGGCTTTTCAATTACAGTAGCTTTAATATGCACGCAGGTTTCCCCTGGCTGATTAAAATGCACCATTTTAAGTCTAATTGTTCAAGAAAACTGTGTTTTATGTTGCTGCAATGGTAATAACTAATGATAGATGCATAAAATTTGCATACATTTCCCAGACCTAGAGAATATCTGATCATTGTGCCGTGGAGAATTGCTCTAAGTTAGGAAGTTAATTTCATTATCTCCTCCTCCTCATTTAAAGCCCGCCACTTTACAATAATTGGAAAACAGAATAAAAGATTAGCTTTTGACTGGATGATGGGCATTAATAAAGTGTGATAGAATGCGAGTGTTACAGAGAGGGTGCCAATTACGCCAGCCAATCTGAGGCAGGCAGCCATTGTTGGTGGTGGTTCAATCTCTTTATCTGCAGTGCAGCACCATCAGGGACCCACTGCAGAGACCTTTGCTCCAGCTAGCAGGCTAATTGTCAATTCTGCTTAAGTCATAAGGAGAGCTATTTTACCCGAGCTTTGGAGAGAAAATGAACTATCAAATAAAAGCAAAAACTGAGGATGGATGTGGAAATTAAGCTAAAGGAGGAGCAGGTGGAAGATTATGCGGCGATGGGTTTAATATTACTAAAGACTGCTTTATTATAAGGCAGCTTTATGAAACTCCGTACAGTCAACATGCTCAAGTGTGAGCATTAATGGAAAATTTCTGAGCATAGCACAGAAAGCACACCAATAATGCAATCAAAGTTAAATCATATTTTCAACATATATTACAAAAAGTCATTATCATTTTATCAACAATCTGCACACATACAAAAAACAGGTTCCTCTTTATTCTCATGGGTCATTTCCATCGTTTAACGTGTCACCACATCAAACACATCAGCACTCATCGACTGAACCAAACCTCTCAAACAAATAAACAGTGAAATGCAATTTTGCCAACGACTGAAGGTTTTATTAGTGAATTAGCAATATAATCAAAAGGTGCAATTCAGGACAAACAATTCTATTTAGAAATATTATTATTAGCAAACATAACAGATATTTTACAAAAGTAATTTCTCAAACAATCTAGAAACTTAATCTCAGAAGTCATCGGTCGTTAATTTATACATCTATTTTGCTGAACATATGTACACCAAAAAGATCAAAAGTTATGTAGTTTGTAATTTTAGAAAAATGTAACAATTTGTAGTGAATCTTTTCACTTCATTTGGAATGAAATCATTCAGTCTTAATCATGTTACAACAAATATTTTGGCATCAAATTAAAACATTAAATCAACATAATTGTTTTAGGCACCATTCATTGCTGCTCATTCTCTATTTCGGGCATTATTATATAGAGATGGAAGTAGGACAGGATAGTCACAACCTGGATTTCTACACACAAACAGGCGATCTTGCCTCATCAAAAATGATGCAGTGGGTCCTTTGTTGTCAAAGTCTTCACTCTGAAATCGCATATTCATGGGGCTGCATTTAAGCCATTTCTGCTGGCATAAGCATGCAGCACAACAGCGAGTCCTCTGAAATGTTGTTTCCTTGCCACTTAACCTATCTCTGCATTTGAGAATGTGACATCTTGTGTTTGATGCCTTGCACTGTATCACAGCCCCTTTCTTTTTTAGCAAAGTCTTCATGTTTAATAGTTGCTTGGAGGCCTGTAGTAAATAAAAACGCCTTACGATTATACACTAAACAGCAAGATGTGCAGTTATTCCACTGACTACACTTTGTTATAGAATGGCAGTGGACAATGAAGGGTGCTTTGAGTTAGTGACTTCCCATTTGAACCAATACTTACTGCCTTATAGTACAGACGTGGAACGCTGCTGTCCTGTCACTCTAACAGTAAATGACGTCTATCACATACCCACCAGACCGCTGAACATCTATATTTCATCATGTCTCCAGACTTCCTTGAATTCATTTTTCAAATGACTTCATTTTAAAATAAAAGGCATGGAAGGGTTCCATGGAGGGATGAAACAGAGGTTCATGCATCCATCGTCTTCTGCTTATCTGAGATCCGATTGTCAGATGTGTCAGGAGACCCTCCAAAGAGAGGCTCCCTGGGGCCGTCCTGATCAGCTACCTCAACCACCTTTCAGTTCAATTCAGTTTAATTATGTAGCACCAATTTACCACTTATATAATGTCAGGGCACTTTACAAACTCAACGTTTACACTTGCACATCAAAATGGCTGCAAACTGATGCATAATTATACAACTGTACATCTTGGAAAAGCAGAAGTAGAGCCTCCTGCACAATCAACAAGAATGTAGCAAGTAGTTTCTGGTTGGTAAGTTGACAACTAAACCCTTGTCTTCAGCAGCCACTGTACAGCGCAGACAGCGGTAAAACCATCTCAGCTTGGGTTGCTAGGTCCCGGGAAGTGTCTGCTGATTTGTGACATTACATTTAGGATGTTTTTGTTTGTTTTTAAAACTTATGGCCAAAAAACTTTGTTTTTATAGGCATTAAAGAACAAAATGGAAGAATAAAAACATGTGGAATGTTTTGCATAATAGGTCCCCTTTAGAAAGTTTCCCATCTAAGGAAATCCAACAGATTCTATGGAGTCATTGGAGCATTGACTTTCTACTACTGCGTTTTACTTTAACACATCCTGGAAGACAGAGCTCCTCAGCCAGTTTCTAAGGCTGAGTCTAAGGCTTTATCTGGGATGGACATAAATGAACCAGTAACCAAATTACTGCAGTTGAGTCCTCAGTCCGTCTGTCTCCATTTCTATCCTGCCATTATACAAGAACCAGACGACAAAACCCTTAAAATCCTGCTCTTATGTCAAGGACTGACCCCTGATACCTGTGCACTTATTAAACTCAGAATTCACTGTTTCTATTAAAAAAATCTCCAGCTGTGACACCAAAAATTTCTTCCCAGAAGTCATGTCTGAAAGCTGGCAGTTTAAAATAAAACAGTTAGGACTGTAACATCATAATCACTCTGACTTTTTATCCTTGTGGTTGAATTAAACAGTTCACTCTCAGTACATACAGCCTGGATTTGGTGCTTTTCCTCTGGATTTCATCCAGTTTCTTTTCAGGAAGGTTAGTTTACAAAAATGGAAATATTTGTGTTATCCTGGTTTCATTGTGTGCCTTTCTGTCATAAGACAAGCAGCTGTTCAAGACCTTTCCTCCTGCCACCTGGGTTTAGGTTCAGATTAATATGGGAAAGATGAATAAGATAAGATTAATATGGGAAAATATCTACAAAGAAAAAAGGAAAAGAAAAACGGCATATTTTGCATCAAGACTTGTGACTGGGCATTATTTACATCCAACAACAGCAGGCGTGAGTTGTTTCTCCTTGTTGAGCAATGAAGGGTGTTAAATTATAATCACTTCCTCTATTGTATTTTAGAAATAGTTTAAATGTGATAATTAGATGTAAGAAAAATAAGGTCTAGACAGAAAACACAACACATATCTTTAACTAACTTAATAGTAATTTTACACAAGCAGTCTGTTCTTCTAATACGAACCGTGCCATGAATTAACTTAATTAGAAAAGGCACCTCTAGCTCTTTCTATTGATTGTCCAGCAGGCAGATTCGAAAAGTAAAGTTAGACGCCTACCGAAGGAAGCCCTCACTGATTAATCAGTGGCAGCTCAGTCATTAGTCGCATGAGTTTCATCTTCTTTTAACATGTCTTTCGCTTGCCCCAGCGTTTTGTATTTTTAATTTTCTTTTCCCAGCGCTTTGTTTGATGTTTTGTAACTTTTCATGTGTTGCCAGTGAATTGGTGCCTTTATAAAGGAAATGCTTCCCTTCCAGGGTGGCGAGGGTGCATCTGCATATGAATATTTTCAATTGATGAATAGTATACGACACGGCAGCGCCTTTGATACTCGGCTGCTTGGGTCTTGAGTGATGTCATAATCGTGGGACACTGGCTATGGGCAAAACATCCCAATCCACAGCAGAGAGCAGCAAACATTAGAGCCCTTTGACGTCCTGCGTGTTTAATATTACAGCAATGTTTACAGAGGAGGGAGTTGGCTCCAGCGTCCACCAGGGAGCCAAAGTGTGTTTAAGGTCAAGCCATCTCGGTTCTTCATCAATCAACTTGTGCATCTTTGATCACTTGTTGTTTTGACTGCGGTGTTTTCAGTCGTGGCCAGGTCTTTATAATGCATGAGGACATTACATAGTTATGAACGGCTTGGCAGGCAAGTCAAGGCAGCGGCTGAACTTGCTACAGACTTTGAAAAAGATCTTTGCGTTCTTCCACATACCTAAAAGCTTTAATGAAGTTTGAGATGCTGGCAAACTTGTATGTTTGCGCTGTGGCTGGTAGTTTGTTGAGAGGCCCGGTGCCACTGTGAAAGCGTGGAGCGAAAGTTCAGTCTGGCTGATTTCAGTCCTCCAGCTGAATAATAAACTACACCGAACCTCTAGAAACTTTCATTGTTTCTACAATTACTTCATGAAATTTCATAGAGTCATCAGTAACCAGGATTTATGGAGATAAATTATAATTGTCTCACTTCAGTATTGGCCCATGATGTGGTCCAAGGCTTCAGAAGAACATCTAACCAAATTACACCTAGTGCAAAATAGGGCAGCTTATTCCAGATTATAAATATTCTCAATGTGCACAGAGCGTTAGCTTGGCTCCAATATTGTAGTATCTATGATATAATTGTTTTGTTTAATCTACTTTTATTGACACAATTTTCATACCTGGCATGTTTTAAAAGGTTTACTCTTCCACCAATGCAACAGCAATTCTGGATGAAGTCTGTTCTTTAATGTTTGTTCTTTGTAAAGGAATGAAAACATGGAACTCCTTTCCTTTTTCTTTTTTAAATGTAACAAATGGTAGAGCTGTTAAAAGAGCCATATTCAATTATTTTATCATATAAAGTGTAATAATTGTACATTTATGAATTAATATGCTGCATTGTTAATGTTATATTAAGTGTGTTACTGTTTTTGTAATAACTGTGTTTTTTATAATGTGACCCACAGGAAGAGTAGCCATTGTCACACTAAAATATCTGATGATTATTTAGGTCTGTGTTTAAATAATATCTATCATTTCTGTTCTTTAACTCCCAGCTCCTTGAAAAATACAAGTGCATTATTTTGGTGAACACTGCAGGTAATTTGTGTCTTTTTGATATGTTTTATTTTGTGTAAAGAGCTACTTTTGCTTGTAATAGCACATATAAGACCTTATGAGCAGGTTTGAAATAGGCTTTGCATATATTTACACCTAAGATACAAACTATTTGCAGGTGCAGCACCTTTTCTCATGTTTCAGGTGTTGGAAGGATCTAACGAAGATTACTGCTGGTGTAGGCGGGAGGAAAGAGGGAAGCTATCGAACTTGTGTCCTGGTTTCCCTACTAGATAATGATCTCTTGAAAAGTGTGTGTTTTTTTTCTTCCTGCTATTCTTCCAGTAACAGTGTGTGCAAGATGAAAGATAGTTCCGGGGCTAGTGCACCAGAGCACATCTGACTGAGGCAGGTGTTAGAAATGTAGATGGCTCGTGGAGACTAAAGACAATACAAATTTGAAGTGAAAACGCTACTGGCACGCCTCCTCTGTTCTTAACACGTGAAGCCCCAGGCCGATCAATTATTCATCTTATTGTGTGCGCGCGTGCCATAGTGTTAGTTCTGTAGTCGGTGAGGAGGTGTCTGTTGCACTTACAGAGTGAGCGCCACATCACTTGGCAGGCCTAGGTCTGTCAGCCTGTCTCTGTCTCCCTCACACACACACACACACACACACATGCACCCACATGCACACACAACGTAAAAAGCCCTTGTTCTGCCTGAGCCTTTTTAATGATGGGATCAGGGGCGAGAATTGGTGGCTAAAGTGCAGCTCTGGTTATTTGAAAAAAAAAAAAAAAAAAGCAGAAAAGAAAGAGAAACAGAGTAAGAGGAGTGTTAAAGAGTGGGGTGGGTGGAAGGAGATAGTGGGAAGAAGGGGAGGTGGGGGGCTTTGTACACTGGGGGTATTTTTCAAAGCAGTGCAGACTTGAAGCCATTGGGAGACTCCTTTGACTTTAATCTTGGCTGTTTCTTTGAAAATTATGACCGAGGACCACGGTTGCTTCATTAAAAGACATGTTCTGTTTCTTGTGTAGTTTCAGCCAGATTTCTCTTTTTGTGCATGCACTGCTGATTTCAATTTTCCACCCTGTGTCTTTCTGTAGCCTCCTGAGCACCTACTGTGTCCGGGGCCACTCACTTTGCATGTGTGTAAGCAAATAGTTCGTCGAATGCTAATTACACAGACTCATTTGATTTGTGCTCCCCTCTGCAGGGCCCAACTCCATCGTCAGAGTCATCGTCACTCTGTCTAATCTACATAAAGACTAAAGAAAAATGTTGATAGCTGTTTGAAATGAGGACACAGTCAAGTGCAAGATTAATATTAGTGTTGATTCAATTAATATTAAGACCACAGTCCACTTTTATATGCACCTTGCTAGGTTTTCTTTAAATTAATCAATTTATTTTATTTAGATAGTTAAAAGTGGAAATAAATAGAAACCACTTTGTTGAGCCTATTTTAACATATGAGAGTGAAAAGTTTATATCCATCCTCCAGATGAGTAAAAGGAACTAGATCCTCTGGCTTTTTTTTACTTATAATATGGGAACATTTTATTTTTCTAAGTGAAAAATTTACCAGTGGAACTAACACTTTTTAAAAATCAATATTAAGGAATTATTAACTTGAAATAAGCACCTATACGTTGCTGAAAAATTACTTGTAACTTAGTTTTGTTTTATTTCAAGTATACTAAGATATTTGCACTAGAAACAAGACTAAAAATACTCTATAAGGTTTTGAGTTTTTGCAGTGCAAGGACAAAATAGTAAACACTGAATCAAATATTAATTCCCATTAATATTTGTTAAAATGTCCCTTGGCAAACCACACACAGCTTGTAGCCACCAACAAGCTGCTGGCATATCTCTTCTTGGCAGAAATGCTAGCATTTGTTTAACTTAGCTGGTTTCCTGCTGCTGACCTCGGCTTTTAATTCATTTCTACAAGGGTTAAGATGAGGACCAGTCCAGAAGCTATTTTATGTGTTTGGGATTATTGTCCTGTTGAAAAACACCTGTTTTAAACATGTATATGTTGAGTTGAGGGAAGGTGGAAAGAACTGGGAGACATTCTTCATTTTTAATATCTCATGGACTTTCTGCAGTGCACCAGAAATGCAAAACAAAGCCGCAGCATAAGGCAACCACCATCTTAGTTGATACAGCGCTCTTAAATCTGATTCACCTTGATTCCTTCAAACATACTTCTTGTCATTGCGACCAAAAGGCTCCGTCTTTGTCCCATTTGCTCTTGAGACCTCTCCAGGACACAATTGGCTTGCACTCTACATACAAAACGGATTTTCTGAGCACTATTTGTCACTATTTGGTAGAATGTTGCTTGTAAGATCCTGGGTACAAATTGTCGCCTGGACTCTTTTTGCTTTGAGTTTCCCTGTTTGCATGCATGGATTTTCTCTGGGTACTCCAGCTTCCTCCCTCAATCCAAAAATGTGACTGTTAGGCTAATTGGTTTATGGTCCTGTTTAAACTAACAAAGATATTATGCAAAACTTAAAAAAAAAAAAAATTAAGTCAAGATGTTTAAAAAGATGAGAGAAATTATAAGTATCATAGTAATAGAAAAATATCAAGTCATGTGCAGAGTGTTTTGTAATTGGCACCAACTGCAGGCCTAGTGGGGTCACTTCGGAATATTTTTCTCATATCTGGATGCAGATAAAACAAAGCTGTCGGTATTTTCACTCACCTTGCCCCCAACGCTCCTATAATCCAGCAAAGGTCACTGTTTTAGCCTTTGTCTTTCAGCCCAACACACATAAGCACACAGAAATGTATATATTGAAGACTTGATTCAGAGGCAGAAGGAAATGAACGTACAGAGATGAGACCTGTCTGAAATGCCACACAAGGTATTAATCAATGTCTTGCTGAGTTCACATACTGTGAATGCACAAATCAGGGCACAGCAAGCTCCCTCTAATGACCTGGGCAACAACACACACACACAGACAGCTACAACCCTCAAAATACATTCAGTACATACGGAAAAATGCCCACACTAAAGTACCTGCACACAGACCTCCAGCATAATTTGCCCTCTACTTCTCATCATCCTCTAACCCTTCTGCCTGTCTGTGTCATGCACTCTATGTGTTAATATACAGCTCACTCAAATGCAGACTGGTAAATGCTTTATGAAGTGTCAGTTGTGTAAATCATGGCACAGCCGTTTCCCAAAGCCCTGCCAGCAGGAAGCATCTGTACGTTGTGATCCTCAGTAAACTGTATGTGTTTTAAACATACAGTACATGCAGTATTCATAGTGTACCCGAGCAACTGTCTGCTGAACGAGTCTGGAAGGCTCACACAGAGAATGGCAGAGTTTGGTGCTTCTTTGAGAAAGAACGCTGGTTTGTTTCAGCGCAGAATGTGATAGTAGTACCTTACACTTCACCTGCTGCTTTATTTTAGTTTGTCTCTTCATCTATATGCATGTGTTTTTGGCTTGTGTCCTTTATTTCTATCTAAACACAGCTGCAAAGATTCCCGGACCCACACCATCTATGTATGTAAGTCAAAAACAAAAAACATTTTAATTAAAAAAAAAAGATGATTAATTTAAATGTGCAGTACGGGTATTATTAAACACGAAGTCTAAATGCAAATCTTAAAAATTATAAAATGCTCCATATGTTTTATTTACATGTCATTTACATTTTCAAAATTTTCTTCAAAACTTCAAGTGGTCAAATGCCCAAATCAGATTTTTATTGAAAGCTGCAGTATGTAACTTCCATAAATTTCCTTTTCCCATATGTGTTAAAGTTGTCACCATGTCATGACCACGTTATGAGACAGATAATCTGGTATAATCTCCTCCACCTTCTCCCTGAGCTACTATTGTCTTATAAACAAATGCAGCTCCCGACCAAAAACAACCAATCAGAGCCAGGAGGAGGGTCTCTTTGCTGTCAATCAACTCAATGTACCCACTACTAACTGCGCTAATGGTGGAGAAACAACTTACCACTACAGAAAAACTTTTAGCGCTAGGTAGCCATTGTTGGCAACTTAGCCATCTAGCTGCTATATTTAATCCATTTACAGGCCACAAAGCGCCTCCTTGTCAAATAAACATCTTGAGAAATATCTAGCAAATTTTTATGGTGTTATTTGAGAAAAGAAAGCAGAAATCTTTCTTATTCTTCTCAATAATCTGAAGGTTATTGAGATTCTCTGTTCCAAAACAGTTTGAGCTATTTCTTCTCTGTGTTTATTTGACGTGTGGATGCACTTGCCTCCTATTAATCGTTTGTGAACAAACTTTACAGAAAGATTTTGTCTCACTCTACGTAAACTAAGCGCTTTATTTTGGATGCTCAAATATTAATGACTTATGTTCCAGCAGCATGCAGCACTGTGTTCAGGTCTCTGTGGAGCCTCATATTGTCCCACAGGACTTCAGCATACACTAAAACTAGGCAAAGGACTGGCTCCAGATTGAAAACTAGAATAAGGATTATATCTATGGGGTAAAGTTATTTTATGATTTGCAAATTAAGGCATTTTCACATATCCTTCTTTTATTTGAGGATTTTTTTTAAAGTATACAAAACAAATGCAGGGGGACAAGAAACATTAATGAGAACATGAAATTTCAAGAAAAATTTTCTGTAAAATAAAACACGAGGGAACAAAAAGGGAGCAAGAAGAAGCAAAGGTTTATTTGTTCCTGTCCCTAAGTCTTCATTCAAGATATTAATCAAATTAATGATTAACTATTGTTCGTTAATTTAAGTGGTCATTTGAACAATTTCAGTTTTTTACACTTATCTAACACAAAGTAGCTTGTGATTCCCACTACCAGAAGAGCTGAACTCAAGTCTCGAGTTTGTTTTGTTGTTTTAGTTGTTTGTCTTTATGTTGTTTCTTTCATCATCACTGAACTTCATGCTCTTTTCATCAGCAAAGAAACGAGCAAAGAAAGCAATCATAGCCAAATAGATTGAATAAATAAATAAAATGTCTCCCACCTTGGAGACAAAAACTCAAAAAGACATGGGCTCAAGTGATTTTCATGTCCTTGTTTACATGTATTCTGGCTCCCCACCAAAAAAAGACACCATTCAGTGCGATGAGTCAAGGTTGAATACCTCACAAGATGAACTTTTTTATACATTTATATTCAGCGTTTATTAGATGGTCTCCAAAATTACAGTTTTCACAGCAATAAAAACCAAAGTGTCCCTCAGTATGCGCACATAAAACAAACAGAGACTCACAGGAGCCCTTTGATCAATCAATCCGTAAACAAACCCTGCAGCAGAAGCCCTACGGTTGGGTATGCGCAGATCAAACTGTGTCAAATCATCAACGTGCGAATAATAAGCTCTTGTTCTCTGAAGGGCAGCAGTCACTGCAGCACCATCAATTAGACTCCAGAGTTTTTGTCGTATGTTTTTTTTTTTTTTTTTCTGTTCGAACGAGCCTCAGCTTTGTCTCGCTCCATACCTTGAAACTCTGCTGTTTACATTACCCTGAAGATGACGGAGAAATGAATGCAGGCTTGTTTTTGAGAAGAGTTGAATCTTGAAAGCTTTAAATTACATATGCCATCATGCTGATGGGTGGAAATCATGCCTTATTTTGGGGTTTTCTTATTTGTACTTTTTTTTATTTTCTTCCTCTTTCTGACATGTTGTGAGATGCAGCTGCCCTGTTATTGTTTGAATTGTTTATATTTTTTTGTTTGTCCCATTCTGTGTGGCCACATAGGTAGAAGCTTCACTACTGTGCAAAAAGTTGGAAGCATTTTTTTTTTTCTTTTTCATTCTGCTCCTTCTTGTTAGTGCATGCTTCACACTGTGCACAAGAGTATTACCCTCAAACAAGTCTGTCCTCTTTGTTTTAAGCTCTACAGGGACCCTCCTTGCAAGAAAATAATGTTTTGGAAGGCAAGCCAAACCAATGTGTGAAGGAGAGCATGGAATCAATACTGTCTTCTTTTCTTACTTGATTTAAATGAGGGCTACCAGCTCTGAAGTTCCTTCTTGCCATGTTCATCTTGAAAGAATATTCGCTGGTTGCACCGACTCCAAAGCCCCAGCACAGTTACCATTGGCATATTAATAATTTAATGCAAATAATCATTGAGTATGCAGTTTGTGCAGGAATTTGAGCTGAAAGACAAAAGTAAAAAGTGGGGCCTCACATTGCGTTGAGGAAAATAAAGTGAGATGTTACACAGGCCTCTTTCCAGCGTCTCCGCAGGGCGAATGCTGGAATGAATCCCCTCAGGAGCTGTACCATCTCATCTAGCTTTCTCTGATTTAGATCCTATCAGCCGCTCTCATTTCACGCTGCCGTAAAACGAGATGTCAAAGTGTAAATTGATAAGGTTTCTCAGCGTAAACAAGCACGGAGTTTATCTCAGCCTGGTAGTCGTGCCCTCATAATCCCCTGGCCTACGGTTCACTTTTTCGTGGTCTAATTTATATCTACATTCACAGCTTGGATGCTTTTTAGGTTAGTTTTTTTTTTTTTTTCTGTTTTGCAGACAACCTGCTACCTATTGTGATTCTGGCTTAGTTAAAGGGTTTGCTGAGGTTGTCTGGAGGTTGGGCTTTCTGCCACACAGGAGAGGCTGATATGATATTAAGGCTTCTTCTCACCAGGGTTGCTCTCAGGCTTTAACTCCAGCACCATTCTCTCAGTCCCATCAGACTGTCAATAATTCATATCAGGGATTTCATGGGATTGAGCAGATACATTCTCCCGTACTGATGGCAAATTTATTTTATTTACGCGGGGTCTTTGATGAAATAAGAAGCCTCACATAACTCTGCACTTGCTCTGTGGGCTAATTTGGGGGAAAGAAAGCAGGAGGATCGCTGGTGGTATTGTGAAGCTGCTGGGGCTTTAGTTTGACAAAGGGTCCCTGAGCTGATGTCCTGAACCCCCTGGCTTTTCACTCTCATCACATGTTGTGCTTTTCTTCTTCGGCCCCTCTCCTCCTCCTCCTTGATGTCTGTGACAAATACTTAAGGTTTGGGATCTTTCTGAATAATTGTGAGACTTTTTAAAAGAAAACCACTCTTTTTTCATAAAAATCTGTGATACTTGTCAGAAGCAGCAGGTTGGTCAGTTACAAATTTAATGCTGGTGACCAACTAGACTTTACATCCAGAACTCAACAACATTATTATAGTTAAATGAAACAATAACAGAATAACGGAAACTGAAATTGAGAAAAGAATTTAATTAACTGACACAAAAAAAGTAACTTACTGGAACAATATAAAACTAATCCATATCCTTTATTTTTGTGTTTATGAATCTATTTATTTCAAACTGATATGAAATGGATTTTTATCCCTAAGCAGTTTACGTCAGCTGTCAGCAAAAAAGGTATTTTATGCTACTTTTTTTTTCAGTGGCAAAAACAGTCTGAAGAAAAAAGATTTGTTTGCCCTAATAGTTTAAATAACATGATCAATATTATTATTTATTGTTATTTATTTATTTTTATTACATTTATTTTTTCAGATCACTCAAAACATCCATGTCAGACAAATATATCTAAAGTATATACACAGGCAGTTTTCAAATTAGGATTTTGTTCATCAAAAAAATAAAAACATATCACATTTTACTTGAAAACAGGCTTCATGTGAATGGTGCTTCAAAGCCAAAGAGCATTTTTCTTCTTCTGACTGTACCCTACAGCAGGTAACATCCTGACTACTTACAAACTTTCCATAGATTTCCACTTAAAAAAATTTGCCCTATATCTTTAATTTTTCATATTTCTAGAATGTTTCGCTTTGCATGAGCTTGCATTTGCTTGAAACATATTCCACAGAATAAACTGCAGAAGATATTTCAGATATCTAATCAGTTTGTTACATTTTAATCAGTGTGTGCATTTTTTGCACAGCCCTTGTCATGGCATCCTGAAAAGTTTATCTGGAAAATAAATAAATAAATAAATAAATAAACTCCTGCAACCCTTGTTGTTCACTGTGTTTTATGCTAAAAAGCATCACCAGCATCCTATACTTTATATGAATTACATGTGCAGGGAATTTGGATTTGATAGCATGTTTTAAAAGACAGAAACAAATCATTAAGTGAGCTTGGAAACAAATAACATCAACTTTTGTACAGGAAGCATAAATTAGGGGTTGAGACAGAAAGCATAGTTTCAGTGGATTTACTGTACAAATCAAGATAAATACAGGCAATGTTTAATTTTAATTGTGGTAACTGTGTGTGGTTGAAAAAAAAAATGCTGTAATTTTTATTGCATATACGGGATAGTTATCTGGTCTAATAGATCCCGGAGCAGTTTCCTTTAGCCATATTTTTGGTGAAGAACCCAACACTCCATGTGACACTTTCTGTCCCCAAAATCTGAAATTTGGTTGAAAAATTATGATTTTTATGGCTTTTCAATGAGGTTTTCTTGAATTAAAGGAGAATGGGGCAACATTTAATATGGTAACATTATCTCCTCAGCCAGGCTTCAGACTGAGATGTTATGCCAGATCATAATATCAGAAAATGACCCTATCATTGAGTTTTCCTCTGGGCATTAAGGCCCAGCCACTGTGTTTTGCACCTTTCACAAGTAAAATGAATTAAAATGCAAATATACAAGTCGCCAGAAGTTGTAATGATCTGAGGGTTTCCCAACCAAGCTCAAAACATCCATAAAGTTACAACAATCAATTAAAATACAGTATGCAAAGAATATGTGAGTGCGTGTGCTGAACACAATGTGGTATGAATCAGCTAATGCCTGTGGACATTGTCATACAGACGTATTAGCAGCAGAACTGGATTCCTTAGTGTTTTATGTGTATAATTTCCCCTTGATAGTGGTAGTTATGATGTTTGGTATGTGTGAGAGGGAGAAAGAGAGAGAGAATGAGAGAGGTGATGTGGAAGGATGAGGGAGGGTGAGACAAGAGAGCTGCCCCTAGTAATGAGGCCCTTTTATGGGCTTTAATTTGTCCCGCTCCCCTGGGAGACTGATGGATGACTCTCTTTATGCTCACTCTCTTTCTTTTCCCCATCTGTGATCCAGAGGATTTATTTATACCCTGATATTACCCTCTAACAAGTGCTGCCTCGCTATTACGCCTCCCTGAGTTACCTTGTAGATAGATAGATAGATAGATAGATAGATAGATAGATAGATAGATAGATAGATAGATCGATAGATAGATAGATAGATAGATAGATGATGGATGGATGGATGGATGCTTCCTTGAACAGGTCAGGAGCAGATCTATGGGCGATACAACACATATTAATTAATTTTTTTTGTACAAAGTCATTCTTATATCATGAGATTTTAGTTTGCTCAATTCTGACCTTTTTAAACTCTTTTCAGAATGAACCGTTTTAGGGACTCTTGTCACTCAACACTTACACTTCAATGTGAAAATGGCTGTAAACAGCAATTATTCAACCATGCATCTTTGAAAAGCAGAAATGGAGCCTCCTGCACAACCAACAAGAATGCAGCAAGTGGTTTCTAAATGATAAGTCAACGATAAAACACTTGTCTTTTCCGGTGCATAGAGCGGTAAAACCAGCTGACCAAACATGCTGGAGCTCCACTTAGGTTGAAAGGCAAAGGGCTGGGTTTCACTGACTGCGCACCGTCGACTGTGCGCAGTCAGGAGGTTTTGGAAACAGTTAATTTCCAAACACCAAAAAACATGAATTTATTGCCAAAAAATGGCTCAGTGATTTTTTGAGTGGCAAATTTAACAAATGTCTTAAAAACCAGCCGCAATAGTTCTATAAAGTACAAGTAAGACCTGTTGGAGATGGCAAGATGTGCATAGAAGGTAGGTCATAGTCTGGACCTAAATTCAAATGAAAAACTGTGTCAAAACTTGAAAAATATTGAAAGAAACTCGAAAAATCCAGTCTGTCTAAGCTTCAGCTGTTCTGCAAATACAAATGGGCAAAAACAATTCTGTATTTATTTATGAAAACCTAGTAGGCATAACCTAAAAAGATTTTCAGCTGTAAATGTAGTGTGAAAGATGATTTTAACTGGAAAGGTGTGTTAGATCTCCCTTTCATGGTCACTGCTGTGTGTCAATTTATACACATAAAATCCCTTTAAAATGCAACAAATAAAAAAGCAAATGGGTCTGAATACTTTAGCTAATCATTCTATATATTTTCTCTGTGATTCTTCGTCTTTTCATTGTTTCCTTTCAGAGGAAATGTGAACAGAAGAAAAAAAACAAAACATATTTGCCTCTGGGCAACTAATTTTAAATGCTCATCCCCACTCTGGGGAATTGAAATAAAAATAATAATAATAAAAAAAAAACAACTGAAAAAGTTTTCCACCAGTTGGCAGTTTTTGGCAAGTGATAAAAATGACCAGTAGAGAGAGGGAGATGTAGGTTGACAGTCATGCAGGGATGAAAATAACTGGCTGCATACGTTTACCTTGGCTGTTTCAAAGGTTTTGGGCAACATGCTGGCAGGGCTGCCAATGCCCATGTTCATGCATTCATCTGCAGCTCAGAGGCCTGTCACAGGACAAAACTACAAAGGAGGCTCTTCAAGTCACAACCACCATCGGCTGTAACAAGCAACAACCGGCATGCACAAATTTATAAAATTATTGATCAGGCAAATGTTTCCAGGCAGAGTGTTTCCCAACCATAGATTGTACAATCACAGTTGTACTAATACAATTTGTAATGGCTTGAAAAGTTAGTTTATCTATGTTTATTTTACTATCACAGTCTTCATTGTTTTGGAAGATTTACTGTAAATATACAAATTACAGTGGACCGCTGGTATTTACAGGGATTAGAGGCTAAAATTGCCTGCAAATAAAATTGCAAATACTCCTTTAAAAATAGCCATAACTGCCTATTTTAATAGTTCAAACACCAGATATACCTTATTATACATTAATACACACAGAGGAAACCATCTCGGTGCTACTGCTAACATCCACAGTCTTCCTTATCTTCATTCTGCCAATCAGAGCCAAGGAATGTAAATGCTGCCCTTGGTTTGGCTGCTTTGCAAAACCCATCCAATAGCGTGTCCAGCAGCAATGCACCAAGGCATTTCAGCTTGCATAGCTGCATTTTCTTTTAAATATTTCAGGTATGCTCTGCAAAAAAATCTGTGAAAAGGTGAAGTTGTAGTATGTTTCACAGTTACCATGCATCTCATCTTATTATTGCAGGAATAGATTTAAGGACCCACAGAAGAAGAAAAATGGATGGATATTGATTTGATTACTTGTTTTAATCATCTCAAAATTAAATGTGTCCAGCATGTTTTCATGTTTATTTCAACAAACCAGATCACATATGCAAAGATTATTGTCCCCTAACTTAGTCTCTGACATGAAAGCTTCTTATACACTAGAACTGTTTTGTTGTTTAGCAATTTGAGAAAGCCCAAATGATGTCACGGCTTCTGATTGGTTTATTGAAAACATTAATTCAGCAAGGAAGAAGCCATTATTCAAAAACCGACACAAAAAGACTTTCAACTTGCAAATACTCTTCTAGAAGATTATATTATGGCATTGTATCCATTTTCTGTACACCCCTAGTGGGGTTGGGAGGTGCTGGAGCCTATCTCCAGCTAACGTTTTGGGCGAGAGGTGGGGTACACCCTGTACAGGTCACCAGTCTGTTGCAAGGCAACACAGAGACAGACAGGACAAACAACCATGCACACACACACACACACACACACACCTATAGGGAGAATTTAGAGAGACCAATTTATCTGACAGTCATGTTTTTGGACTGTGGGAGGAAGCTGGAGAAAACCCACCATGCACAGGGAGAACATGCAAACTCCATGCAGAAAGACCCGAGCCGGGAATCAACCCCAGGACCTTCTTGCTGCAAGACAACAGCTCTACCAACTGCACCACTCTGCAGCCCGTATTGTATATTATGTATATTATAAAAAGGGCCTGTGCCTCTCCTAAATCCCAGCTCAGCATCTGTTTGATCTGTTTCTGACCATCTTCAGTTCAGCTCCGTCTCATTTTAACTCCCAAAAATAAAGCGCTATTAGTAAACAGAACAAAAAAAAATCCTGCTTTCCTTTCCTTCTGCTCTCTCTACCCCTCTGGATGTGCGATCGCTAACATCTCCTGCATATATTCAGGTACGAGCGACGGTTGGACATGTAGATTGTCAAATCACACCTCCACTCGCAGCACACTTAGCTCAAGGCCCCGCTAGCTTACATAATCCTCTGATCTGTGTGCAGCTGGAGCAGGGCCAGCTGAGGATTGACAAACACACTGAGCTTGAAATGAGACAGCCCGCGCTGTCTTGCAGGGCTCAGAGAGTCGCCGTGACGACAGCCTGAGTGGTTACACTCTACACAGATGTCAGCTGCAAACAAAAGTGCCAAAGCATCATGAAGTCAGCAGATTTTAACTTGTCCAGTCTTAAATCCTACACAGTCTTAATAGATTTTTAATCTGTGAAACAGCTCCTTTATTAGAGGATTTTTTTCAGCTAATTTCTCTCAGCCGCATTTCGTTCTTCATCCGTCCGCTGACCCTCTGACCGTCTGTCTGCTGAGAAGGGAGGCCCTCTTGGAGTGTCCCCGTTGGCAGTTCTTTTCAACTTCCTGGTGTCCCGTGGTGGAGCTTGGATCTGCTACAGAAAGCCATCTGCCCACTGTGATCACTTGCTTAAGTGTCTTAATTAGGCCTCACTGTCTTTGTTTTATGTGTTTCCATTTTTATGGACCTCAGAAACAGAAGAAACACTTTGGGACAGAAAATGAAGTGGAAACTAACTCTGTTGTATTACTCTGAAATATTGAGTGTTTGTATTTGAAATTATCTGAGATTTTCATGCATCCTATGTAGCAACAGATACTCCCTCCTTCATTCTTTCTGATTATTTTACTAGACACAAACTAATTTGTTGTTTCCTCTGGCCAAGATGTGTAAAATATAAGAACATAAATTGCAGTAGCATATTCTTGGTTGAGATTTGTTAATCCAAGCTTTAGATGAAGTCAATTTTCTCAGTGAAAAATCATTGTTTTTATTATTTTTATTTATTTATTTATTTATTTATTTATTTATTTATTTATTTATTTATTTATTTTATCGCTGGTGGTACAATTATTGAAATCCCAACTGTCAATATTTTTTACACAACCCGTTTTCCAGTTGGGTCAATATTTCTCCTTTGACATTTCACAAGGTTTGAGCATAGAGAAACAGGAATCTTTGCATAATTGTTCTACATGATTCAGGAAATAACCATGGAAGAAGTTGATTTTGTGTCTAGTGAACCATTTCTGGATTTATTTTTTTGTTTTTGATTAGCATCCTGTTGAATAATCGAGTAAATTCCAACTTTTTTTATTCTATATTTGTTGGAAAACCAAAAAGTTTGTTACTTCATGCACTTTAAAAATGCTTTTTTGAAGAGAGCCTGCAGCATCACGAAGTTGAAAGATATGTGCCTTTGTGTAACATCATAATTGTTCCCTAAAAAAACAAAAAAATATGTTTTACTGTGTTCCAAGACATCCAGGAAAGAATGAATTAACCCTTGTGTTTACAAATGGGGTCCAACCGACCCCACACCCTTATACCTTGTATCAATTACCTCAGTTCTTGCACACACAAGGGTTAAATGAATACTTAACCTGCGTTAACTTTTTTAACTGCTAGCAGCTTCAGTAACAGTACATCGTTTAATTGATCGTATTATTTGCTCAGATTTAAATTTTTTAGTATTCCTTTATGCTTTTTACAAATCTTTAAATGAATGAGTCAACATTTACTGAAACACATTTCATAATTTTTTACTCCAAACTATTCATGTTTTACACTAAACCGAAGCTCTTGTGAAACAATTACATTGTTAAATGAAATATATCTGACAAAGTGTTCAATGAAGAACTTAATGGTCCAAAACTTTTAATTAACATAAACAAAAATAGAAACTAATCTTCAAACTTGTCTAACTGATTTTACAAGGTAATCAATTGAATTGCTGTTAGAAATAACAGATTTTAATTAACATTTATTCAGTCACCGTAAAACATAAGTTCTGCTCAGTTATGTCCTTTTTGAGCTCTTTTCAGAATGAGCAGCATTAGGGACTCTTGTCACTCAACATTTACACTCGCACGCGAAAATGGCTGCATTATACAACCATACATCTTTGAAAAGCAGAAGTGGAGCCTCCTCCACAACCAACAAGAATGCAGCAAGTGGTTTCTAAATGCTATAGTGCAAAGTTAAACTACCTGAACCAGAGCAGAAGAATAAAAGACAAATAACATAAATAATCATATAATATTAAGTAATAAACAAATAATATTTTTTATTTATTATTATATAATATTGACAATAAATAAATATATACTGAACAATATCAGCTTTGCTGGTTTTAATTAGAAGAAAAAGACACTTCATTTTTCTTACAGGTCAAGTATTAAGAGATAAAAATACAGTGGCGTAGGTAAAGCATTTGTGATTCATGGAAAAGCATTTTGGAATTTCATTTTTTCCAAGGACTTTCTCTGTAGAAGAAGACAAAGCACTCTAAAAAGCTGGACTGAATCCCAAAATTAGTGTGATTTGTGGGGTGGCAACAATTTGTTTTACTCTGAGGCAAGTCAATAAATGCTATCAATAATCTATAATATTTGTACAAAAGAAATCATGTTCTTAAAATATACAAAAGCACTTGAAGAATAAAAAAAATGACAAAACAGATGCACCAGTAAAATAAAATTCAGATCTCTCAAGGGCTGATTGATCCCTCATTTGTCACACTCAAATCCAAAAGTACCTCTAACTGCTCTTTTTCTGTACTCTCCCCCTCTTCCCTCCCCTCCCACTCTTTCTTTCACCATTCATTACAACTGTGTGACAGGTTCCAGACGGATTGAGAGAGGAAAACAATGTGTTGTGACCCTCAGCACCGCCCTCCAGCTCAGCGCCTGGCTTCGACTCCCACTCCCAGCAGGCTGTGGGAGGAGGAGCGGAGGGGAGGAGTGGGAGGCCAGACCACCCCCTCCACCATCACTACCACCAGAATCAATCGCCCTGCGACACCATACAAACGATCCACTGAAGTCCATGCATCACAAAACTGCACCACCAACAATGACCAGCCGTGTGGCTCAGGCGAGAGAAGGAGCACAAATAAGATGGAAAGTTACTACGGATAAATAAAGAAATGTGACGGAGGAGGACAAGAGAGGAGAGAAATGTGGTGGAGAAACAGGAGAACCTGTGAATATTAATGCTTTGTTACTACTTAAAACATGTACATGTGCATCATTTATGATTTGGTCAAACTTATAGCATCTTAAAAATATCATGCTGTGCAAATCAAAGATTTTTATTTTATTTTACTGTTTATTTCCGATTTAGAGTAAAAGCAAGTTTGTGTTCATAGCATTATTCATACAAAAGACATCAAATGAAAAGCATTGCATAAAATAAATGGATGTTAAAATGCAGATAATAGAGGCAGAACTGAAACAAATAGTTCAAAAACTTTGGTAGAAAAATCAAAATGAAATCAAATCAAATTTTATTTGTATAGCACATTTCAGCAGCAAGGCATTTCAAGGTGCTTTACATAAATAAAAAACAAAAATAAAAACAGCATGGGACATTAAATAAACAGAAAGAAAGACAAAGAGATTTTGGAATAAGAAAAGAAAGATCTAAAAATAAAAATAAAAACATACATAAAAAATTATTTTTATCAAAAGTTGCAGTAAACAAAAATGTTTTCAGTCCTGATTTAAAGGAACCAACAGTTTCTGCACATCTCCAGTTTTCAGGGAGTTTTTTTCCAGAACTGACGAGCTTAGAAACTAAACTCTGCCTCGCCTCGTTTAGTTTATTGTTAGTTTATTGTGCAGTGTAGTAAAACGATATCGTGAAATCATGCTTGGAGCACGACAATAATTCACTGACCTTATTACAGTGGACCTCCACATATAGCCGTTCAGTATTTGCAGATATTTCCGTTGAACATAACTCCAAAGTATTTGTGGAAAATTTGCCTATGTCTTGATTTTTTATCTTTTATTTCTTTATTAAGCTTTATTTAACCAGGTGAATTATTAGAAATAAATTCTTATTTACAATGAAAACCTGGCAGGAAGGGAAGAACGCATGGCAGATCAAGCAGCATTTCACGATGCGCATTAATGGAGAGTAATGTATGTTTGGTGTTATACGTGTTCACAGAGGGATTCCCAAGTATTTATGAAGTTCAGCTATTTAGCTGGTCCCTAACTCACAAATATTGTGGTTCTAATGTAGTGAAATTCTGATCTATTTGTCATCCCAGAAATGATTAATTCAACCAAATTTGGTTGTTTTAGAGCATTTTCAAGCCACAACATTGCATCTTAATTAGATTTAAGTCCAGACTTTGACTGGGCCATCACCCTACCACCATATTTGATGACTGGTTTTCTGTATTTTCTCTGAAATTCTGTCCTTAAATCCATACCAGATCTAACAGGACCAAAATATGTCCATTAAAATACTTCAATGTGCTTCAGTAAACTGTAATTAATCAGTGAGTGATATTCATATGCTGAACAACCGAGATCATCTAAAGAGCTTGAATTGCAGCTCTGCAGTTTTTGTGAGCATCACAGGTCCTCTCTGGTCAGCCTCTGCTATTGTTTACTTTAAGTGTTGTTTTACTCTCCAGGTCTCCTGGGAGACCGCTGGTCTCCTTTAAACCTCCCCCTTATCCTTATAAATGCACAGAAACACACCCACACACACACACATATACACACACACAAGCAGTATACGATGGCAAAATTGTGTTAATTTACCGAGCTAGTAGTATTAACTATATTATATCAAATAACTGCCACAGACAATTGGGCAGCCAGCTCCGTGACTTCATTTTAATTGATTTTCTTACATGCTCTCAGCCGTGGATGATTTGGTTTCCCTCTGACACTATGTTTATTAAAGGCATATTGCATAAAGGAATAAATAGATATTGTTGGTTGGATTTATATGAGCTTTGAGGGAATGCAGAGATTTGCCCCTCGTTTTAATATGAGCCAGGCTTTCGGTGCTTAGTTTGATTAAAGTCAATATATGTGTTTAACCTTTGGGCAAAAAAGGCTACCTTACAGAGTGTACATGTGCGTGTGGTAATAGCATATAGCTCAATAGTGTGTTTGTGCAGGGGGAAAATAAGGCACACGGAGCTCCGTTTGCAGTAATATCTACCTGTCACAGCAATAACACTCAGCTGCTTAGAAGAGCTGACTTCACTTTAATGTGCAGCGCAGAGGCACGCACCTCCGTTTGCCAGAAACACACTTTCACTTCTGTGTTTTCTTCAAGTGGAATCGCTCCGAGGAGACCCCAGGACCATTTCATCTTGAACATCCTTTACCAGCTGTCTCAGTCTTAAAGGCATGCTGTTCAGCCAACAAAAAATCCCACTAATCATCTTTTTGTGTTTCAGGGCACAATATGCTGAAACAGGCAGGGTGCAAATACAGAAACACACACACACACATACGTGCATATATCCACATAAACACACACATGCAGACACTTCCAGCCTGCTGCTCTCTTGTCCCCATGCCCTGGGGGGAGAGGAGGGAGAGAAGCAGGGGGAGTTTTGGTATAATCACTTGTTAGAGGTCTGGCTACGTCCCCCACTCTCTCCTCTCAGGTCACATCCCCCAACAGTTCTGACCATTCACTAATCTGTCCCTTATATCTTTCTATTTTTACTCTAGAACTTCTTCCTGTTGCTCTTTAATTAGTTCATTTCTTTGAATATTTGCAGCTTTCGATTAAGAGAACTTTCCCTCACCTACACAACATGTCCACTTTACCATGATGCTACAGGAAAAATGATGGTCAGCTATTTTTAAAGATAACTGTTAAAATCATATGCATTCTGCAAACATGCTGTGCAAGAAAATGACTGAAAATGAATTATATGAATAAATAACACAACAATTTCCTAATGAAAGAGACATTTAATATGCTACATTGCAGCTTTTATCAGTCATAATAAATCTGTTAAATGTTGTTCAACATCTGGACATCAGGTTTCTATTGCATTGTCCTTTTCCAAGCTTGATGATCACTCTAAATCAAATTGAAAATCACACTCAGCACACTCAGATTTAGCATATTTAAGAAAAAAATGTTCCAGAAAAGGATACACACAATGTGTTGTTTGTTAAGTAATGTGTCAAAATGCCAGATAATAATAATACTTTAGCACTCCTAACCAGAGCAATGCAATAATGGCATTAGTATGACTCACAGAAGCTCAAACAGCTGCTTGGTTCTGTTTAACAGGCAGGGCCTTTTCTGTTACCTGCATGTCTATGGGCAAAACAACCCAAGAATGTGATAAATTTACTGAAGTTTATGGAAATATGATAAATACACCTGCAGGCATTAAATTAAGCAGTTCCTGGAGTTCAAGCTTTATCACAGGTGAGTGTTGAGTGTCTAATATTTTAGGTATTTTAGTATTTCTTCTTTCAGGAGAAGATTTGCATTACATTATTGTCTGTTATTTTGCAAGAACTTATTTAAACTAATTGAAATTAATGTCCATTCCCACTGATAATAATAACAATAGAGAAAACTATTTATTTCATAAAATTGATCATTGTCTTTTATTTGAAAGAGAATAAACAAATCCAGTTGTTTGTATGGAATATCTTAGAGCTTCATCACTAACAAACACGATTTGTTTTCCTGTGTGTTTTTGAGACGGCTGCTTTCTGCTGACAAGAAGAGAAAAGATGCTCAATTTTTTCCTTGTTTTGTTTTACTATCATATTGATTCTGCACTGAAGAGTACATACTGTACCGCTGGTTGTGTCCTATTACATCCCATGCCTTTAGAGATTGAAATTAATAATAATAATAAAAAAAAACTTCTCCATCCATTACTCATTGTTTGACAAACTGAATTTTATTGATGCGTTAAGACAAAAAAAAAATAAACGTTTATTCAATTTTTTACAGTACAAGTTATTACTCACACCCAAATGCAGCTGTACTGATGAGGTTATATAGGGTACATGAACTTGTAGCTCTTGTTTAGCCTTTTGATTTTCTGATAAAATGTGTCTGTCTAATGTATTCTTACTTCTTAACTTGAAAACCTTTACAAAGAATTCTGCTTTGCTTTAGTTCAATGGTTCAAATGAAAACATTTTTAGGTTTTAGGTTGATGCTCATCCTCTAAAGTTTATCCAGTTATAAATCTTATATTTACAATCTGTTCAGATGAATTGAAATACTTCAATGGACGAATCAGAAGTGCTAGACTGGGAGACATTTAATATTTTATTTATGTCTGCAAATGTGTTACTTTGAAAGCACAAATTATTGAAAGAGTTATTATTATTTTTGAAAACATAATGTAACAAAGTTTGCATCAGAAATCTTGCTTTTATGAAGAACACAAAGAAAATAGTTTTTTTTTTTTTTTTACAAGACCATTTTCTTTATTTCTTTAGTTAATAAATAAATATTATAATGATGACTTGATATTTATTTTGACAGTTCAATTTGAAAAAGTTCCACCTTTCTTGTGTCTTGTAGAGAATGAGAGAGAACATTAAGTTCTTTGTGTAATTTCCGCACCCTGGTACTTCATGGGTGAGCAGGTAATGCATCATTTTTCTCACTGACTAATGTTCTGGTTCATTTTGTCCTTTCTGCTACGACACCGCCCACTGTGCAGCACTGATTAATGCCATCACAGCAAATTAGATAGCAAAGGAGCAACATGTTTATCATTTTCAAGAATCAGGAAATGTACTCTCTGGCTTCGCTTTCTTCAGTGCATTTAAAGTAGTGACCACATCAAGGTGATAAAAATGCACCACAAGGTGAAAATACAGCAATAGGTGAGATACTGCCGGAAATGCAGACATCTTTAAAACATGGCTGGACCAAAGACTACATTTTGGTGTAAGAGCTTCTGAGTGTCTGTCTTACTTGCTTTATTTATTTGCCATTGAACTTTTTGTTTAAATTACAAAATTTCGTGAAATCAGTCCAATTTATTAACTTAAAAACTCTGTTAATCACTTAAAGTGACATGAAACTATACATGACATGGTCTACAATAGGATCCAATTTAACCAGTTGTATCCCTGTTACTTTGCAGTACCAGACTTATTTACCCCAGGAGTTCTGCTGTACAACTTTTGGTTTCTAAATATACATGCAGTGCTACTATTACTCATATTACTCCTTTATTTTGATATGACTTGTTGATAATTTGGCTCATAATGTTTCAGTACACGTCCACTGATCTGTTGCCTTTCTCTGGTATCTGAAGTTGCATTTGGATTCTACATCTTGTAAATTTCAAGTAAATGAGTTCATTAAACAGAATTTGTTTTATACTTTTGTTGGTCTGGTTTCCATAAAATATTGCTGCAAGTCCAGCGAGCCGATATTATGTAAATTAGTAACGTTATTGTCTAGAGAAGAGCCACCAGTCACCTGTTTTACAGACACGCCACTTACAGCTTGCTAACTTTAGCTTTAAAACACTATTACCTTAGAAAGTGATGAGTGGCACTCAGTTAGCTTCCACAACATGACATCTGTGTTTTTTACAATTTGACATATTACAAAAATCTTATTTCCTTTTTCCTAACCATGGAAGACATATGCAAACCTTTTTTAGCCAGCTGACCAGCAGTATGCAGCAACAGGTTGGAGGGGAGCAGAACTGCATCGCCATCAGCACAACCTAAAAAAAAACTGTGGACACTCAGGCAGCTCACTTATTAAACTTCAAACTGTAAAAGATGGCAGAAAATGTATTCAGTTTTGAATCCATAACTTTAATTAAAGACTTTGATACCTCTGAATCATCCATGCACTGTATTTTTATACATTTCTTGAGTTTTTTAAACTGGAGCTAAAAACAAGACTGCCACAAAGACTAGACTGAGACAAAACATTAAAAACAAAATCTTGCACATAGTGGCTTACAGAAATCACAATTAATAGAATTTAAAAGTTAACCCATCTTTACACAATTTCATCATTTTGTTTTCTCAGATATTCTTGTAACATTTTCAAACAGCTACAAAAAATCCTTCTTTGATATTTTGGAAGATTTTACCAAAATCACCCACAACTAATCCACTCGCCAAACGAACTTTTACAGTGGTGCTGCTAATTTCTTATTCAACCTGCTTCTATATGAAAATTGATAGCATGACCAGAACGGCTGCTGTTTCTGTCAAAGCTATTCTGGTGTGTCTATCCTTTCTCCTCACAAGGAAATCCCAAATTTTGCAGAATGATCTTAAAATTCCTGCAAGGCCACAGAGTTACGACAGCAGCCTGAGGTACTGACAGAAAGAGAACGCTCAGATATTCTCATCAGTTTCATCCTCATATCATGCAGAGAATGTAGCCTGGCATTGGTATGTTCTTACCCAGTGTTCCCTCTCTCAGGCTGTATATCATAAAGAATACATAAACCCCCTTTCTAGAAAAAAAAATACAACAGTCTCCCAGGCAATATGTGCTGTGCCCTGTTCACTAACTCAGAACAGAAAGAGCTGAGGAGCTGAAACAAAGAACTTTCCTTAGAAAGAAAAATAAAAGAAGAAAAAATAGCTCCCCCCTCCAAAAAAAAAAAAAAAAAAAAATTAAGAGACAATGCTAATAAGTGTAAAATATGAATGGTGACTTGTCATATTTACAAATGTGCTGAGAGGCGCCCTACTAAATGTGATAAAATGGGAAACCAATGCCACGGAAGAAAGCGGTTGTGGGCCCCATCTCTTGCCATTAGATGTTCAGTGGAAGCTGTCAACAGAAGGCGCATTTGCCTGCCAAGCTCCCTCTCTGACTGAGCTCTCTGCCTGCAGCACGCCCCGAGCTCCTCTTTGACTCAAAGGGTTCATTTCACTTCTTTTAGCCTCATTCGCATGTGGTGTTACACAAAAAAACACAGCTTGCTCGCAGGCTCTCTTGTGTGTGTGTCCTTATGTGTTTGAATGGTTGTGCATTTCAGATATTACTTGTTCATGTGTAGGTGTGTGTGCGTGTGTGTGTGTGTGTGTGTGTGTGTGTGTGTGTGCATATCTGCTTTTCTTTGCATCGCAGCATTTACACTTGCATGTGCGGAAGAAAATGTCTGGAAATGAGATCCTAAACATTGTGTTGACTGTTATATATGAGCTCTGACATGAGGTAAAAACTGGGAAACTGGAACATTTACATTTTTTTTTAGGTGTATAGGCATTAGTTGTGGAAATAAAAAAGACTAACGAAATCTGTTACCTCAGTTTAACAAATGAAGGATTATTTTGGGGGGTTTACAGTAAAAAGTTGGATAAATTCTAACTTGGAGGCTTAAAAATTGCATCTCCACCTTCCATACACAGAACAGGGGTCAGCATATTACAGCTAGTTTGGTGCTTCGCAGTGAAAGAAAATGTCTCCAAACCTTTTTAAAACAACTTTGAAAAGAAGAGTGGGGGAAAATCCTCTGCGATGTTGTGAGAAACTGATAGGCAAAAATTCCCTACAAAGAGATTTTGCTCCTAAAGGTGGTTCTACAAGTTTCTGGAGTACGCTGTTAGATTTCCAATAACTGTCATCGTCTGATTATTATTTCACTAATACCAAGTCAATCTTCCTATTTTATAAGTGAATTAATCTGCCAGTGGAACAACTACTTTTGCATTGATATTATTTACTTAGCTCTTATATTTTGCTGAAAAGTTACTTGTAAGTTAGCTCTGTCTTATTTCAAGTGAGCTAAGAGGTTTGTACTGTAGGGTAGACAAAACATTCTTGGTAAGATTCTGTGTTTTTGCAGTGCAGCTTTTGTGTATGTGGCGTCTTGTCATTCAACAAAAGCATTATGTCCTGGCCCTTTACATGTAGAGATTGGTAGGTGTAAAAATCTAGTTCTAGGGCTCCCAGCTAGGCCAAAGTGCACACACCTCCAAATTGTACATTTGACCAGAATGATGGGAGACCAAAGAAATATGTGGATTTGCTGGTCCTAGTTTAAATGCAAAAAGTACCTGTTACAATTTAGAAGAGAAGCACTAGCACTGAATTCAGTAATGAAGAGAGAGGAGGAGGAACAATAAATTTACAATAAATTATAAAAACAACAGAAGAACAGATGTAAGGATTTTTTTTCAGTGCATAATTCTTGGGAAGCTTAGTATGATCTTAATACATTGAGAAGGGGGCTATAGGGATAAAACATATGCCAACAATTTACTTAGTTTGTAAATTATTTCATTGTTGGCAATAATTTATGCAAACCAAAAGAAGATCTCTAAAATATGTTAGACTAAATGACTGTATATCTTTATTTGTACTGACTCTAACTGGCCATTTGTCTCTTTGTTTTCACTTTATGTCTGTTCTACATATTGTGAAATCCTTGATAATTAAGCCTCTTTATTTTAAATCCTTTTTCTTTATAGTAGTGAAAGTATCCCATGATTCTTTCACTAACACATTTATAGAATTTTATATTATCAATATAATTTTGTTAACATAATGAAAAATTATATCACTGTTTTAATTAATGTTGTTGGGTGTAATGTCCCAGGCTGCAGCTCAAATGTGATTAATTTGCTGATTAGTTTTCAGTTGATTGATTCACTGCAAACCAGAAGAAAAGCTTTCAGCCCAGAAAGACCACAAAACATAGTTTACTTTGTCCAAACAAGATCAGACCAAAAAGTGATTTAAAAGAGCAACAAAACCGGATACAATTGTGGGCTAATTCTCTTAGCGGAGAGAGAAAGTCTGACTGAATGGCAGGTGAAATGTTTTACAGTTTGTGTCACTCATCTATTGGAAGTCCAGGTGCATAAAACAAATATTATGTACTGGACGAATGCAGACTTATAAAACCAAACATTTCTTTCCTTATAACACAGAAATGAGCCAATCAGGATTCTAATCTGACTCATTTGAAAATGGGTGTCATCCAAAACTTTTTAAAAATTAATTAGCTAAAAGCCAAATATTTTCTTTATGAAAGCTCAGTAGCTGCCTGGGTTGTTTATGTCATGTTTTGATAGTTTTTGTGAATGGTTTTCCACATTTCACTGCGCTCTCATGAATACATGAATCATTTAACTATACTCACCTGTGCTTCTCCAATTATCTCTGCCTTTACTTCAGTATGAAAGCCCATTTTTATTGATTGAATGAAACACTTTTTCTTTCACAAAAACAGTGTCTTGAAACTGAATATATTGTGTGGAAAAGTGTCTGAAAATTTGAAACTGCAACAGAAGTGATTTAAAACTATAAGCTCAAGTGTATATTGGTAAAATGCTAGTTTCTGCTGGGTAAAACACTTAAACGTCTATTTTTGGGGGTTAAGATCACTGCTTATCTTCAGCAGGTCTTTTTATTCAAACACAAACATGTATTCTATGTTGCATGCAGACAGTCCACCTGGTAAACATCTACACTGCTCAAAAAAATAAAGGGAACACTCAAATAACACATCCTAGATCTGAATGAATGAAATATTCTCATTGAATACTTTGTTCTGTACAAAGTTGAATGTGCTGACAACAAAATCACACAAAAATCATCAATGGAAATCAAATGTATTAACCAATGGAGGCCTGGATTTGGAGCAACACACAAAATTAAAGTGAAATGTTCCCTTTATTTTTTTGAGCAGTATATTTGTCCATGTCTGCCTAAAGTCTAGTTGAAAGGTGTAAATAAGATGGTTTACATTCTTCTCCCAACAGACATTTACCGGATGCATTATTAATCAGCTTGTTTCAGATGCTACACATCCTGCTCGGTTGCAAGCGATCTGAGATTACTTTAAATTCTCTGTTAATGTTCCATAAATCTGAAACAAGAAGTTGCAGATTCCTCTGCAGGAGATAATAGGTTTGTGAAATGATCCTATTATAATTTTAACACAATTTTTTTTGCAAGTGACCAGCTATTATTTTTTAATCTGAAATTTCAGTGTTATTACCTGACCATTTTTGATCGTTAATGATGAAACAAATGTCTTAATCTAAGTCTGTGACTTCACAGCAGTGTCGCTGTCCTCTGGCCAATTCCTACGACTAGCAGCCCAAGGGTCAGACCACTGAAGTGGAAATTGAAGAGGGCTGTTTGAACGTAATAGGTTTTGACTGGCATGTGTTACATGCTCCACTGCATCATTGATTGAGTGCTTGTTTGCTAAATCACTGCTGGTTCCCCCTGTCTGGTAGCCCTGTGACACGTGTGGTGTGTGGTCACTTCAGCTTGGAGAGAGGAGGAGACACAAAGCAGCAGGTCCAGTGTGACCCTGGTGACCAGACAGGAACACATGTCAAAGATAAGAGGCTGGAAAGGCTGAAAATAAATTGAATTTTATCTTCTCTTATGAGGAATCTCACCAGCCTCTAAATTCATTCACAAATATTAGCACTTTAGTGTTTTCTCCATGGACACTCAGCATAACACCCCTCCTCCTCTTCCTCTCCTCCATTTCACTCGCCCCCCCCCATCCTCCTTGATTCAGTCATGCTTTTTACAGCTTGCAGGATGTGGCAGTTGAGGGAGGTTGGTGTCAGGGGTCAATGTCACTCAGCCAGTTGTCTACCTGAGTGATGTCGTTCTTTCACATGAGATTCTGATTTTCTTTCATCAAGTTTCTGTATTTTCAAATGTGAACAAACCAACAAATGTGCACTTTTGATTAAAAAAGCATCACCAGCCTAAAAACAGAAAATACTTGAATTAACTTTAATTTTGAAAAACATATTTCAGGATTTTTTTTTTTTTTTTTTTTTTTGCCCTTTTTTTTTTGTTTTCCAGTTTTTCCCTCAGATGGGAAAAATTAAAACCCCTGGGCGGGT
>NW_015112694.1:547650-551416 GCF_001443285.1 Poecilia latipinna | reverse complement strand
AAAAAAAAAAAGCTTAAATTAATTTTAATTTTTAAAAAAAATATTTAGGATTTTTTTTTTTTTTTTTTTTTTTGCCTCTTTTTAATTGTGTTCCAGATTTTACCTCAGATGGGAAAATATCAGACCACTGTGCAGGTTTTAGAGACCACACTCACCTGGAAATAGCTAAAATTTGCAGATACACAAGACCCTGTCTAAAAACACATGTAGCTTCCTAATTTCATAATTCAAACGCCAAATATTCCTTGATCTGCCTTAATATGGACAGTGGAAACTGTGTTAGCGTGACAGCAGAAGCTAAAATCCACAGTCTTCCTGATCTTCATCTTTATGAGTACAGCCAGTCAGAGCCAAGGAAAATGAATGAAGGTTTGCAGACATCATCCAATAGCATGTCAGCTAACATTGTGCCTCTTCATTTCAGCTCCACAAGCTGCATTTTCTGTCAAATATTTTTGATAGCCTCTACTAAAAAAAATCAGCTAGTATAAAAAAAAAGGAAAAATGAGAAATCTACAAATACTGAACTACACTGTAAGCATTTCCATGTAGAGAAATATGTGGAAAAAGTGGAAAGAAATGAAACACAAGCTGACCAAACACACAAAGAGTAATGATGTCACGACTGCGACCTCAAACTCAGGCATCAACGCAAAACACAGCGATGAAATGCGACCTCATACGATGAAGCTTCATTTAACGATTTGTCCTGTTAGGAGGAGGAAGTGAGGAGAAGCAACAGCTTCAGGATCTACCAAACTGGCACCATTCTGAAGGGTTTAAAAGCATGCTGTTGTGAGTCCACTCTGCCTGTAATTTAATATGGTTGTAAATTAGCACTTGTGATGGATGGTTGGAGAAATCAAAAGTTCTCTCAGTCTTCAAGCATTGACAATTTGTGCTTCATGTCTAAACAGTGTCAGTTTTTTTTATTTTGTGTGTAAAGGAGTGCATTAACACTTTACTCTAAGCAACGATGTCCCAGAACATTTTATCTTAGCAAGTCATGCAGACAGAGCAGCAGTAACTGGAAGCAGCTGAATGTCATCCTTTATGAAATATAACCCAATCTTTTTTTAAGTCCTTCGTTCGATGTATCTATCAAAGCAATACATCTCACTGCATAAAGACCATGTACTTACTTTACAGATTTATTATTTGGACCTGAAAAGTTGTCGAAATCTAATGCTACACATGTGGCTGATTGGAGACAGAAGCATTTCTTTACAGTCAAATAATGCCTTACTCATTTGACTCAGACACTGAGGATAAGAAGTTCTGCAACAAGACAAAACTCTCACAAAAGCTACTCCACTTCCTCTATCCAGGAGAGGAACAAGGCTAGAGTTCAGCTAGTTCAGTTGATAAACTCAGAAATACTGAGGTGAATCTTCTATGGACATGAAAAGATGTCAAAAACATGGATAATAAATGGGGTAAAAGAAAAGATGATTGAAACAACTCATTAGTCATCTTTGTTTAAAACTACTGTAAACAAAAATGTTTTCAGTTCTGATTTAAGTTAAAGTTTTAGACCCAGTCCTAAATGTCTAGCATATACAGGTTTGTCTACCTCAAAGAAACACACTCTTAAAAAAAAGTTTTTGCAACTGTGTACACTCTTAGATATGAAGGTTGCTTGCATGCTAAAGTTTTTCACTAGGCTGACAGCAGATTCTGGTTTCAGTGTTTAATAACTTTCAGAATAAACACAAAATAATAATAATAAATATTGAAGACACTTTCTTAGTTAAAAAACTTTTATTTCTCAATCATTAAATATGTATTACTTTAAATATATTCAATGTGACCAAACTTTAGCACTGCAGAAAACAACCGTGACAGATTTTAGATACACCAAAGTCTGTCACGGTAAAACTAAACTACATGAGGTGGATGAAAGACGATAAAAGATGATCCTGAAGTGGTGGGAGCTCAATTTTACTTTTATTTTTGAAGTCTCCACATTCAGCTAAAGGGTCTCTAAAGTCCTGTGTGGGTTTTATTTCTCAGCACTAAATAAAGCAAGGACATGAAGTACCTCATTGTTATACATGATTCCTCTCCATTTCCCTCTCTAATTCTAGACTGAAAATATCACAGCTATGTAGTTTATCCAGCGCCTAAGGTCCTCCTCCCCACCTTGGAAAGGCTTGGCGAGTAAACAGTGTCTTTGCTGATTACAACTCCTTACTCTCTGCAGCCCAAGGTAAGCTAAAACACTTTGATCTGCTATTGATTGTCTCCCTCCTTCCCCTCATCCCTCCGCCTTGTTTTTCCCTTGCCGTTGTTAAAGCATAGGTGAGTCAGCCGAGCGCCCGGGGCTCTGAGGCAGAAAGCAGCAGGCGTGCGGCCGTATTTCTAACGCTGACCACTGAGGTTAATTGATATCCTCTCTGAGGTGTAAAAATTATAATTATATCTAAGAAAAGCTATGAAAGCTGTTTACAGAGGAGGATACAGATGTGCTCTCAGAAGAACTTGATTGGATGTTTTTAGCAAAACTCAATGCAGGGCACAAAAAGTATAAAAAGATAAAAACAGACAAGTTGAATTAATTAAGTGCATAACCAACAGCTGTTTTGTGAACTGGAATAATTTAAAGCTGTGGGAGTTAAAGACAGTGTGTATTTGTAAGAAGTTGTTTCCTTCTTTCTTTCATGGTTGTAGATGTGGATCAAGTCCCACACATTTGTTTTGCCTTCTCGCTTTAGCATCATCATCTATGACTTCACAGGCAAGTTAAAGCTCCTTTAGATTAAAAACAGCTACAAAGGCAAAGCCTAGTTCAAATACTAATGAAATAACAGGGCAAACCACCTCAGTAAATGGACTGAATTTATATCACACCTTTATACATTGATATGCAGGATGATAGGCAATAAGTGTCTTGTCCATCCATGGCCACTTCAAGATGTGACAAGAGGAAACTGGACTCAAACCTACAATCTTTTAATTCCAAGATAATTACTCAACCGCTGAGCACACCATGTATTTTCACCCTACTTTGTTCCGTTATTGCAACATTTGCTTCTAACTGCTGGGTAGTTTTTGGCAAGTCCCAAAGAACTCAAAAACGTTATTAGCGATCCAAGCCTGTTTTTCTAAAACCACTGTTTTTCTACACTGTCACAGTGTAGAAACTGCAGAAACAAATGTGGCCTTACTCTGTGGCTGGCTTGTGAAGCTGAACTTGGTGTCTGATTTGTAATGCTAAACGAACATGTCCCTCCAGTTCTTTGTTGTTGTTTTTTTTGTTTGTTTTTTTATCCAAAGGAATAATTGTGAGATTATTGCAAATGTTCCACTAAAGTGGTCAAAAACACTGGGTCTGGGTGACTGTTAGCTAACTCCCACCTGCAGGTGGCAGTATTCCCTCCTTCTTCTACTGCTGCACATGACGTCAAGTTACAGTCTGTGATCGATTTTGCACATTATAGAAATCAAGTTATTTATGTTTTAAAGTAAACAAATGTTTGTGTTCAGTCTGTCTGCTTGTTATAGTGTTTTTCTTCTTGTATGTAAATTTTGGAAGGAGTTTAAAAAGGGGAAAGAAAATCCTTGAAATTGTTTCTAAAGTTGTGTCACAAACTGATTGATTTTGATAGCAATAAATAACAATGGCAATCATATAATTAATTTGTTTTCCCAATTTTTTTGACATTTTTTCTGTAAACAGAATTGAATAGTAACATAGTAAAAGTTCAAAATTCAAAACGTTTTGACAAATAAAACCTGAATAAACCTGAGATTGTTACAGACTTAC
>NW_015112694.1:538065-544413 GCF_001443285.1 Poecilia latipinna | reverse complement strand
TGGCAATCATATAATTAATTTGTTTTCCCAATTTTTTTGACATTTTTTCTGTAAACAGCCATGACTATGTCTTATCACTCCAGGACTCTTGAGTTATGCTCTCAATGCCGACAGGAACAACTGTTCATGACTATAACAAACAAGTCAGTTTGTTTTTACCTAATGATTCTTTTTGCAACAGTTGAATTACCTGAATTGTCCTTATTTAACATTATCTAACTCTACACCTTTATATTGCTATAAATAGGTCGAGTTAGATACAAAACTAAACAAAAGCTAAACAAAAACTTTATTAAAGAGCAGCTTTAGTTTCATGAACACACACTGACATGTTAGTTTTTCAGAAAGGAAATTCATTTTGGTTTCACACACTCACAAACAATGAATATGAATATTTGCATTTTGAAGAAAATGAAATAAAAGCTAAAGAAACAATATGTTCATATACGTGCATGAACAACCACATTTTTTATTAACAAAGGCAGATTGTGAAGAACTTGACACGTTATTGGCTGACGTTTGCAAACCAGCCAATCAAGGAGAATCATTCAGCATCCTTGGCGCTGATTGGTCATGAGAGCAGCGACTCTTTTGAGCATGACCCAGTAGGGTCCACATTTCGCCCCATGACCACTGGAGATAGCCACCAGCCCCCCACAATCCTGCACACTGAAGAGGGTATAAACAATGAATGGAGGGAGATTTTATTTTATGGATCACTGTTTTTATTGAATAGTTGATCACCTTACAAGCTAAGTTATGAGAAACGTTACAAAGTGGCTTATCTGAGTAGTTACCAATAAAAATAAAATGTTGTGTTTGCTGCATCAGGACCTTTGATGGCAGCAGCCATCCAGTTGTGTGATCTTTGAAACAGTTTGTTAGATCCTCCTCTCATTGTGTCGAGGCTCCGGACCCCAGAGGACCCGGTCCAGATGAAGGGAATGAGGAATCAATCAAAGCGCTAGTAGCAAAGATCTAAAGCTGAGATCCATCCAATATTTTGTTTGTTTGACACCGGAGAGTGATTTAGTGACTTCAGAGTGCTGAGTGTCATGTTCCCCCACTCTGATAACCTTAATGAGAAAGTGCTGGAAGGAACACACATTCCTGTTTGTCTGTTTTCACTTTTTCTCATGTTGTATGTCTGTTTCATTTCTTTCTTACACCGCTGCATGTGTGGAGGTATAAGGGGGGTTTTCTGCTGCTACTGTGAGATGATGAAGTTTCAGGGAAAGGTGGATGTGCCATCCATTACAGGAGGTGGAAAGGTGTAGATAAATCACCTTATCAGCCCTGCTTTCTCCCCACTGAGCTGAGGGAGCAAAGCAAGGGGAAATCCATCAACCTCCACAAATGGGACATGACTCAGAGATCACTCTGCCTCTGTACTGGTCTCTCTGTACATACCTGACACTGGATTTAACATTGTATTAAGGCTCAGACCGGCCTGCACCCAAACCTGAGCCGAGGCCACTGCAAGAAGAGGCTCCAACATCCTCTGAAGAAATGCATCCAAAAGAATCTGAATAATGCAAATTACACAAATGGAAATTACTAAATATAATTAAATCATCTGGAGTTTATGTTACACAGAAGGATTCTGTAAAATCAGGAAAATTATGGACAACCCTGGTCTTCCTTTCCATGAGACTGTCATGCAACAGACGAGAGCTTCTTCAGAGCCGCTGTTACACAGACTGCTACAGGAGGTCCTTCCTGCCCGCAGCCATCGGTATCAACAGCAACTCTTTAAATTACCTTGGATAATCTGAGTTATAACAATATACCTACAGGAGCCAAGTGGTGTTTATCAAATGCAATTTAATAACTGATCATCATCAGTTACATACAAGTGTGTGTTAACACAAAGCCAAGGTGGAAAGACTCAAACTAAAACCAAAAGAGTTCTAAAAGAATTGTTGCTGCTCATCAATATGGGAAGGGTTATAAAAAATACGACAGCTGAGAACAGCTATCCACCCAAACTAAGTGAGTTTCATCTCATCACTTAACATTGTCTGCACATTTTCAATACATAAACAGCTGAACATTTACACATCTAATGGGCAACTTAAAGAGGCCACTTAGCAGAACATGAACGACCACAATTCAGTTATTTGTGTTTTGTTTTTTACAACTAAAGCTGCACAACATAGCAAATTGCAATTGTCGTTGTAGTGTCATAATGTATAGTATTGTATATGCAAAGGACTACTTTGATGAAACACTTGTGTTTTAAGTGCCATGTATGCAAATTTGCATATAATGTTGGCCAGATGGAAAGACTTTTACTGACTTCTGTGCTCATACTTGATTTAGATTTTCAGTAGCTGAGATGTTAAACCATGTTGATAGGAACATTATGATTCAGGAAAGAGAAAGAAAGAAAACAGAAGAAATCAAAATCACCATTATCAGTGCAGTCAGAAAATGGCCTTTCAGTTAAATGTTTTCATGAAGTCATACACAATTATTATGAAGATTTACAGCAGAGTTTATAACTTGATGCAGTCTACTTGGTTTTCTCAGGTAGTTTTGTAGGTTCATGTTGCACTATATGTACTTGTGACATCAACAGATTGTGTTGAAATTGGCTTGATTTAAATTTATTTTAGATTCTTAATAATTGAAAATAGATCAATAAACATTTTGTTGAAAATTGGGGAAATGTGAAATAAACCAAATGAAAATTACACTAAAAATACCTGTGTGGATGTCAGATGCAAATGCATGAGAAAAGTGGTCTACCTGCATTCATGTAATAATTTTAGTGATGCTGCTGGCTCATTTTGAAGTAAAATAAATAATAATCAGCAGGGTGTTTGCATAGCAGAGAGAAGCAGAGACAGGAGCTGAAACAGAGTTCAGATACATTAAAATGGGAGAAGATACAGGAAGATTTGACGCAGAACAATTCCTCTGGTTGTTTCCTTTTTGTTCTGTTTTCAGTACTTTATCAGTATCTACTTTTACAAATGACTATGAATGGGTTCACCTGTAATTATTAACATGGACTGCATCATTAACATGGTCAGCAATTAAAATGAAACAACTGCCACTAATACCCCTGATATACATTCTTTTTTCATCATAACATTTTTTTAAATGTGTAACTGACACTCTGATAACGACACTCTGTTCTCTCCAGTGTTATCTATATGCTTCCTCCTGCATTCATTTTATTTTGCTCTGATCTTTCGCAGCTCAGCAGACGCCTTCACAGCTACTGTAAAGTGTACACCTATGGCTCCAAATACAGGGTTGCTAAGCAACAATAATGACAGTGACCTTTTAGAAATCAGTGGGATATGTCCCACCAGTCGAAGACTCCGGCATTCACCACAGTACACTTGTGGAGACGGTGTTTACCTCGGCTCATATCCTGAACAGGCTGACGGAGTGAGCCACACGTGCACAGTAACACACCCTCACCCGCCATCACGCAAAGACATTAAGCACATTTTTGCCCTTGAGGAAACAAGGGGAGTTAGCATTTTCCCCACCAGCTCTCGATGTACTACCTTGTCACCAACCCCCTTAAAGTAAGAGCAGTCTATTGGTATTCAGCAGCTCAGGTATCTGAGAAAGCAAAGCCTTTTAAATGTCTTTACTGCTGTTTGTTCTGTCTCTAGAGGGCATGTGCCGTACACTAGGGGTTTGAGAATTGACAAGGAGAATTGCAAATTTGTTTTGCCAGCTACACGCACTCTGTAATTCCATGCTTGCTGCATTGTTGCAAAGATGTGTTGGATTTTACATAAACATACACAAAAAGGTGAGATGTTTTGTTTAATTCTTTGAAGCCGCAAGATGTTTAGTTATGATTAATGCCTTCTCAGTAGGACAAGCGTTCCTACTGTACTGTTGTTTTGTTGTTGCTGTTGTTTTTTTCCCTGTGAGCAGTCACAAAGCAACATGAATGCTGGGAATAAATATTGAAATTTAACTTTAGTAACATGTTAAATAAAAACAGAGGATTACTACATTTTTATTGATATTTTTTTCCCTTTTTTGGGACAAGAAAATAGCTCAAAAACTTTGTTTAAACATTTTACAACGCCTAGCAAAAGTATACCTACCCTTTTTCACATTTTCTCATGTAAATTGATTATATTTTATATGGACTATATCTAACAGACCAACACAAAGGGTTGCACAGTTTCAGAGTGGAACAAAAGTACTAAATAGTTTTCATGCATTTAAAAATCTAAAAATTGTGGTGTGTATTTTACTTCACTTCATTTACGAATGTCTTCTGGCAAAGTCACCTCCTTGTTAAAGACTCCATCCATTTATCTGAGAATAAATGCAGATGCTGTGTGAAGGCTTCAGAGGTTCGTTAGAGAATTGAACAAACAGCATCATGAAGACCAATTCAATTGAGAATCAGAGCTTTTTCAAACCTGACAGGCCGGTCGACTCGGTTCAGTTGGACAAAGTTGCAACATTTGTTACATTTTCAACTGGTGAAGTGTGTCAAACAAACCAAACCCTTTAAAATCCTGTTCTCCCCTCGCCTGTAATGGCGCTGAACCAAGGGCCACAAAAGGAAACAACACAAAAACCTCTGAAGACGACATGAACACAAAATTCTTTCTTCAGGAAATTTAAACAAAATGGAACAATATCAGATTTCCCTTTGGTCTTTGGGAACAGCCCATTAGCTATTTCTCCAGCTAGGTTTTGACATATGTGTTTGTTTTTGCTTGTATTTACCCAGAATGCCTTTCACTTTAGCCCACTTTCTAAGCAAATGCACCTTCTAGACAACAAGAGGTTGATTAAAGTGGACTGAACCGGGTGGGTGTGAATGTATTCTTAGTGGACAGACTTGAACTCATATTCACAATGCTTTCCATCCCATCTGACCTGAGCTGGCTGAGTTATTTTACAATGAAAAACTTAAAGAAAAAAATCTTGCACCTGTAACTGCAAAATGTTGTTCTGGTAGGAGTCCCTCACTAGAAATATTATCTCTAATAAAATTTGAAAAAATAAAAAAAACAAATATATATTTCCATCCACTCTCCAGTTATGTGATCCTTTGTGTCAGACTATCATATAAAGTCCCCCAAAAGTACATTAAATAAGACAAAATGTAAAATGTTCCTGCGTAATGATCTGCAATGCAGATCATTACGTTCATCTGCAGATTTCAGTATTTTACTCCACAAATGTCTGGAATCTGACTGGAGTTCACCAGAGCAGGGAAATGCCTAAATGATAACAGAGGGAAGTTCCCCAGCTGGGACTCGTAAGAGAACAGGAAACCTTCCCAGAGTTGGTCTCATAAGTCCTGGGTATGCATCCAAATGACAAACCTGCACGCCTGTCCCTCTTTTAAAAAATCCTTTACAAGTGCCGAGACACCGGGGCTGGGGCTGAGGAGGCTGTATATTTCTATTCATAATTGATGACCCGGACCCAGACAGACAGCACACTACACATGTAATATGGATTCACTCTTGGTTTCAAATGCATGCGCTCGTCTGGACTCGACTGTGAGCCAGCGCTGTGTGCGGAGCGGGAACGGAGAGGAATTGGCATACGTGCATGTGAGCCAGTGTGCCTGCATGAGAGAGAGAGAGAGTGCATGTAATCTCATGTGTCTGATGGGAAACTAACTTCTGTTTGAAATGAGGAGAGGTCAATTGTTTGCATTTTGGAAAAAGCAAAAAGATACCTGTTAATGAATAAAAAAAAAATCAGTAAAGCACCCGCTAAGGACCTGATATAGGGACCTAATATTCTTATATTTTTGGGGTCTGCCACAGTTTTCAACCCATTTCAACACATTTTATATAAAAGCGTAAAGGTAAATATTTGTCCTAACTGTCTATTTGAAAGAAATGACAATATAAAAATAAATCAGTCACTTTGATCAACATTAACTTGAGGTGTCCATTAGTTTCCTTCTCTTTATCCAATGAGAGGCATAAGAAGGAAAGGCAAGTTTATCTATATAGCATCATTCACACACAATGAATATAAAGTGAATTACGTCACACTGGGGGCTGGTGACAAAAGAAAACAGTAAAATCTGTAAAGCTTTGTTTAAAAAGAAGGCTTAATTTAATGATTTACGATTGAAAGCATTGCCTAAAAGAAACAAATGTTTACAAACGGATTTAAAGTGCAAATTTAAATCCAAATCTAAATATCAACCACTTCAACCACTTGGCCGTGATCAGGCAGGCAGTTCGATGATCAGATTCTTTGATCAAAAGCTTCTGTAAACTAAATTTAAAGGACCTGACGGTTTCTGCACATCTCAGGTTTTCAAGAAGGTGATGAGATCTATAACTGAAACTTAAAGCATTTGCTGGTTCGCCTAGTGCAGCGCTA
>NW_015112694.1:518682-535081 GCF_001443285.1 Poecilia latipinna | reverse complement strand
AAATCTAAATATCAACCACTTCAACCACTTGGCCGTGATCAGGCAGGCAGTTCGATGATCAGATTCTTTGATCAAAAGCTTCTGTAAACTAAATTTAAAGGACCTGACGGTTTCTGCACATCTCAGGTTTTCAAGAAGGTGATGAGATCTATAACTGAAACTTAAAGCATTTGCTGGTTCGCCTAGTGCAGCGCTACATTTAGTTTGTCCAGCAATATTGTGTTGAAAAAGAACGACATGGGGAGACTTTTGACACAGATTTTATGCATGGTGCTGACGTCTGAGTCGCACCTCCTGTCCTCTCTCTCTGCTTCATTTCTGCAAGCTCACCGCTGTGCAGGATATCGCTGTCTCCATGTGTGATTCCTGGATGGACAGAGACCAGACACAGGGAGCAAGTCTTTCCAGGTCTGTGTTGGGAATGTTTTGTGAAAGAGGCCTCTGATTTCTTTAGGGATATCGAAAAGTAACACAACATCGACATAGTTTGGTAAAAATCAGAATAGATTTGATCCTCTACGATTCAAAGTTTGGCTGTAGTTAGTGGCATCAACTAAAGTTGAGTTGCTACTTTTAGTTGTATTTCAAAGTCAAAACGTTTGATGTTAAAATGTTGAGCAATTTCTTCTTAAAGAGAAAATCATATAACAACTTTTAGACCATGATGTCATTGGTCAAAACACAAAAATATTTTGCTAAGACTTTACTTATGACCTATCCAGAGTGTTTCTAGCCTCAGGCATAGCGATTACCTTTCTAGCCCAAACAGGGTTAAAGGGGTGCAGAAGACGGATGGACTTCACATGTAAAGGAGTATGAACACTGTGCCTCAGATAAGCTTCTAAGTTCTGCTTCCTCTGCTGAAATGATGAGGCTGATCTTACTGATGACTGCTGGAGAGAGACCTCACCAGCTGCAGATTGATTCTACCCTCAAGCTACAGAGAATAAAATAGGTTCCCTCCAGCTCAGAGAATGTGAGGATGCAAACACACCATTGATCCTTTTCATGTTTGCAGAGAACATACACGCTGTCAAAATCTGATGTTTATTGTTGTAATTTTCCATGTTTCAATGTGCAGAATAACCGGCTGGATTTGGAAGTGTGGAAACCTGAAAATGTTGTGTTGGTAGTTGGTGTTTTGGGCTGTACTTGTGATTAAATTCGTACTGCATGGACTTCTTGAGTCGTCATTTTTGTTCTATAGGTACTTTTTCATAACAGTTGTTTTCTGCCCATGTCATTTTTTTATGTTGCAGTGTGCTGCTACTCACGTTTTATGCTGTGCAAGCTGTCGAGGCTGTTTTTTTTTTTTAATTCAAACCAAAAGACCCTTTTTAAATTGTTTTTTTAAATGCATGACTAATACTTTTGTTAAAATGTTGGAAAATGGAATGTTGTGCATTAGCTTTAGGACCATAAGCAGCCCAGAGGCTTTTGATGCTGCATTAGAATAACTCATTTTCATTTAGAGCCATATCAATTCATGAACATCCTCAAAGGGCCAGTTGTGGCAAAATGCATTGATAAACCCCATTAACAAACTGTTAAAATATTAATAAATAGCTGTCTCTGCATTTGATGGGTTCTCCTTAAAACTAAATAACACTGAACAGCTTTTCCCATTGATGTAAGCTGGCAATATACAGATAAAAAAATTACTTCGTAAAACTTATTTGTAGTCACCGGCTTTTAAGGAAGAGTGAGTTGAATTTGTTGGGTTTCCTTTCATGTTGGTTTTCTTTTTTTCTGTCTTATTCTGTGTTTATATCTTATTTTTATGTTTGAATCGTTATGTGTTGTTTTTGTGTACAGCACTTTGGATAAAGGCAGTTGTTCTTACATGCACAATATAATAACTTGGATTTGGTTCAATTAGAAAAGCTGCTTTGATTTCAATGACAAGATAATATTCAGGCACACAACTGTTATTTTGAAGATTATATTTATGTCTCCCTCTAGAGTTTATAATCTGCAGGGCCTCAGAAAAAGGTATTGTGTACTGGATTTAACTCCAGGGCCATGACTTTGACACGTTATAAGCTATTTATAAGTCATATACTATAAACGTTCATTTATGTAATTTTTGTCTTGATCATTTGAATATTTCCAGTTAGAGGTTGTTTTGAACGTGTGGAAGTTTGTGCTTTTAATCACAAAAATAAATAATAATAATTTAGTTTCCTATTTTTTGTTCTGTATTTTTTCTGTTAATCATTTTTTTGAATAATGAGTTATATTCTTTATTGTATTATTTTATCAAATCTTTATTTAACTAGATAAAAACCCATTGAGATCAACACCTCTTTCACACGGGTGGCCTAATCAAGAAAGGCAGCATCACGTCATAACAGACAAAACACGTAGTCATGAATAACAAAAAACATTAGAAATATATCATTTCATTTTATATATTCATCTTAACCAAAGTGTTTCTCCATAGTATCTCAGTTAATTTATAGCTTTCAAGTCAGTCTTAATATAATAGTTTAAATATTTCCAACTAAAGCTTACTTTGCCCAAATATTATTATAAATCCAGACTAAAAACCTACAGGTCTAGAGTTACTCTTGAACAATGTTGTATTGTGATGTTTTCAATGATGGCACTTTATAAAATGTAACACCTGTTATCAAATTGGTGACTGTATGATGTTTTTTGTTTTTATGATGCAAAGTTGCATTGTTGCTGAAATGTGCTATACAAATAAACTTGATTGACTGATTGATCATAATTATTATCATTGTTTTTATTTACTTAAGTCATTTCATAATTAACTGACCCATTGTGGAGTGATGAGTCACTTCTTTTATCTAACTAATGCTGTTGCTCCTCCTGTGTCTCTTGATTGAGAGGTTTATTATGAGAGGTTTTACTCTCTCTTGAAGTTCACAGGGAGCAAAGTTCACACCCAACGTTACCATGGCAACACATAACACCCACCCCTCCACCTTTCCACACAGAGTCTCCCTCTCAATCCTACATAATGGATCTGACCTTTGCACTCCACTGCCTCTCTGACTGACACACAAACAAGTGTGAAGCTGTCCTGGCTGCAGCCTGCAGCCATGTCCACCACAACGAAGCCCACATACATGACACACAAGGGTTAATGATGGCGTCTGCTGCAGCATATGGCGTCTGAGTGAACCGGCTCGCGCGCTCAGGTAGCGGCATCACCGGGGTGTGATCTCAACGATGAGTCAGAGGAAACAAGGTCATCTTCTGATGCCGTCATGGTTTTGGTTCAGTCATAGGATTTATCAGCAGACCTCACACAGGTCGCTTGTCATCGTTATGCAGCTTCACACCGCTGCAGCCAATCCCGTCCTCCAGCCATCCTCGCTCGCTGCATTATTTATCAGCACTAATCAGGAGCCCAGCGCTGATGTGCTCGCCACCCTACTGGTAACATCACTTCCCTGACCTGACCCTGCCTGTTTCCCCACAGCATTGCCGTGTGTTTACGCTAACGCCTGCTCATTAAGCCTAACCACGCTTGGCCGGGCCCTGCTGCCGGAGCTGGAGCTGTGGGGGCTTTTTAACATGCTCTAACCCAGCCCGGGCATCCCCCAAGTGCAGCGCCGAGAACAGCTACGTGCTGATGTCAAACAACAGGAAAAGCAACGCATGTAACAAGTACACACAGAGGTGGTTTACTGGGAGACATGGCCTGTGAGGACCTGCGATCAGGCTCCATTATTGTTGTAATTAGCGTGCCTCAGTGGAGCCTGGGCTCAGAAAGCGGCGTGCAGCAGCCTCCCTGCTTCTCAGTCTGTTTACGGCCAGAAAGAGGCAGCGTGGAAAGGGCAGGGGGCCGGCCACGCGGCTCAACGCCTCTGCTCAGCTCCTGCAGCAGGACAGATGCTTGTTCAATTGAAGGGTTGACACAGACCGCTTTCCATTTCTCTTCTGTCCTCTGCCTCGCAAATATTTGTTTGTTTCAGCACAAAGAGGAGCAAACCAAATACCAGAGGAGGGGTTTGGTTTGCAGGATAACGGATTTCACGTTAGAGGATTATTTTCTGTTTTAGAGTCAGGTCTGGAAAACGTATCACAATATAATGGTTTCATATCACTTAATACTGATAATTACAGCTTTTTTTTTTTCTTTTTTTTTTTACCAACCTGGTGATGTGACATTTTCTGTTTTACTCACAGATTCCTCTCCAGCTGTTGGACTAATTTTCTTCCTTCACTCCACCCCATTGTTTTTTATTTTTATTTGAAGCTATTATGAGGCATCATGGCAAAAACTGAAAGTGTTGCTAAGCAAGTTACTCAACAGGTTGTTGCTAAGTAACCAAAGGTAACCGGTGCTGGACAATGTAACTGAAAAACGTATTCCGGTATAAGTGTTTCATATCAATCAATATCGATAATTATTGATTCATTTCTTCTTTTAAATATCTGAAACTAGTGGAGTGATCTTCCACAGTTTCCACTCCTGCCATTGGTGTTTCTGTTTCAGCAGTTATGAGGCCTGGCGGCAAAACCTTAAACTGCTGTTGTGCAACTTACTTTGCATATTGTTGCTAGGTAACCAAAGAGTGAGTGAGTTGATGCCACCCACCTTGGTTAGCTAGCTGTGGGAGGCTGAGCAGCTGAAGTATGTCATCTGCCTACATTCCCCAGAATGCTGTGCTACTCTGGATTGGTTCAGTGAAATTAGTGCAAAATCTTTCAGATGTATTATCTATGGATAATGTTTGTTGTTATGGTCTCTCAGTTTGTTGGTTTTTTTCTCTTTCTGCAGGTCTAGAGGCAGACTTCAAGGCTGCTGACTTGTTTCTCTATGGGTCGGTCTCTCCTCTACTCTTATCTTCTTCTTTGCCTTTATAAATTTCCTATCTTTCTGTTCTCCCTTCTTTATTGTGTCTGAGTCCGTTACCTTTGAAATAAACCCAAAGCAATATCTAATACATACATTTGCATAGAGAGGAGTATCATGATGAAAGTCGTAATGTTCTGCTTGTGAAAGTAATTCTGTTGGGCCTCAGACAACAATTCTTAGCGCTACACTGAAAAATTGAAAATTATTTTTTTGGTTGCTTCTTCTGAATGGCTGTGGCAATTAGGCATATATCATTTTATAAAACCAAATAGGATCAAACCTTCTGCTTGACTCTTTAACATTTATCTTCAACTTTTAAGGAACTGCTCAAGCTCCTCACGTTTAATTCCTCCCCTTTCCCCCCTCCATCATCAAGAGGGCCATGTCCCCAATGCGTCACAAAGTCCCCTGATCACCAATTACCAAAGCCGCTGCCTTTCTTCATGCTGGTTTCGGTGTGGAGGCATGGAAAAGGGTAGAGCGGCACTATGAGGGCAGAGTGAGGTGGAGGTCCCGTGAAGGACACGGCTCCCTGGGTGGCTGAACGATGAGCAGGGGAGCGTGAAGGGCTGAGGCAGGTCTTTCCCACAGAATATCCGTCTTTTAGTCAGTTACTGTCGCTGTGCTGAAGCACCAATCCGTAATCAGGAAGCTGCTTATATAAGAATCCTCCCTTTCTGACTTACTTCCTTTCACCTTAAAGGAGCCGGAGGTATGAATGCCGTTGACATGCTTTGCTCCAGTTAAGCCAAGATGGCAAACCGTAATGTGTTTTCTAAATGTTTTCTTCATAATTGTTGTAGTTTCATTGGGGTTGAATTATTGAATTACTTATTGAATTTCTGAACATTCTGCATTTAGTGGACATAAAGAACAAAATAAGGATAATCCTTTTATATGTTCTTCTTTCAAAGTTAATAATTTACAGTCACTGTAACACCTAAAAAAAGCGTTCAATCTTATAAATCATTGGATAAAACTGAGACCATCACAGATTTGTCTCTGCATAAGACAACTGTTCCTTTCCACATCTGTTAAATGCAAACTTAAGCAAACCACTATTTTACACATTAAAACTATTTTAAATGTCATCAGTAGTTTGTGGAATTTATAAAATGTGGATTTTACTCAAACACATAACAGCAAATGGTAAAGTCAAAGAAATCTATTTTTTATTGGTCTCTTAATTCTTTCTTTTGCTGTATATGTAATTTCAACCATTCAAAATATCCTTTATTTACTAGGTTTTTAAATAAATTCAATTAAAATAGCAAAAAGAGTTTCCATAAAACAAAATATTGGATGTGTAAGTGAAAATAAGGTAATAGAGAAAGGCCAGAGTAATTCTGGGCTTGTAAAAGTCAAAGTCTAATATATTGAAAACACATCATCATTTAATACAATAAAATAATTTAAAATGTAAACTTAAAATTCATATTGCGTTTTATTAGTATGACTTGGTCTACATTACCTGTTCTAAATGAACATGAGGGGGATTTGTGTCAGTTAATTAATTTTTTCGACTCCACTGCAAGGATAACAGGGTTTCCAGAAGCTTAATGTAGATGCAAGACTTTCTCTAAACCATAGATTTATCATTTATATTTAAATTAATATCTCACAAGACACTTATCATTACAAAGCTTTACTTAAACTTACTTCTACTGGGCATTTCTGCAAGTGGCAAGCTACGTTGCCCAACTTAAATATCGTGTCTTAAACTGTGTTCAGAGCCCTCTGGCAATTCTTTTTCAAATTTTCCAAACTTTTAATTGTTCTGTTCTAACTGGAAACTGTGAGAAACATGAAAGCCTCCATTGTTTTTGTTGTTCTCAATAAACCACCGGTGCAACAGTAGGACCCACATCCCATCCCAAATCACTCACTGACTGCCCGGTCCTCCCAGCTGCAGTTAGAACAACAGAGTCATCTTTCAGCTGTGCTTTGGTCTCTCCCACATGTCTGAGTGTGTCAAGGTGAAATAAATATTCAGAAGATCACATCCACTTATTAACAAATTCCACATTATAATGCTTTTTAAAGTCCACCAGTCCTTTTCACACTGCAGAATTCAAAGGGAAAGTGGGAAACAGCCACAAACTTTTTCATTAATAAGTGTTTTCTGAGCTTGTTTGGAGAGCCAAGTTGAAATCTAAATTGAAATATGATTTTTTCTGATTGCACAGCCCTACCTACCTCAATCTTAATCTTTGAATGGATCTTGTAATACTTTCTGATGGTTCCTAAATGCACCAACACTAAAGAAAACTGACACCAGAAACACAAAAATCCTAAATAAATCTATATAATTTTCAAACAATTAAGTTACCTTTGCCTGTGAGCTGAGTAGTTTATTCTAATACATCTTTAGGGTTCAAGCATGTCATGACTCATGCACTGATCTGCTTCAGGTTGTTAAAGCTCTGCACAGCAGACAATGCTGAGTAACATAACAACAAACATGGCCTCATAGGAAACCAGATCCACTTCTCTGTCACATTTTGTCTCTATAGACTCTGGACCTTTATTATTCTGTTTCTGCTGTATTTGTGTTACATTTTTAAAAGTGTTGCTCATGTGCCTCAAAATGTAAAGTCTAATATCTGGTTATGTATACGTCAGTGGAAAATAACATCTAAATTTGTGAATCCAGAAACAATAACAACAGGAATAAAAATGATGTTACCTCTATTCATAATTCTATCTCAATTAAAGTAAACTAACAGCAAATAAGAGAAAATGAGATTCAAAATGCAGCAGATTCAAAGGTGAAATATGAGGTTGGACATAGTGCATGATATTGTCAACCAGAGGAGGCCCATAAACAATGTGACAGATTTATGTTTTCCCAGAGTTTTTGACTTCAAACACTGAATGATTTGCAACCACATATTCCCTGAAGGTCATTCTGATGTGGATTTACAGAAAAAGTGCTCTTAGTCCTTAATGTTTTTCAGATTTTGTCACATTACAGTCACTCGACCTTCACAAAATGGTGCATAGTTGTCAAATAGAAGGAGACAGATACATTTGGAAAGGATAAAATTGAAAATTGATGCTCACAGGCGCTCCAAGTTATTTTCCTAAGAAGAATGGGCAAACATTTAAGTCTCTGGATCAGCAAAGCTGGTGGGGAGTGATTTCAAAATGATGTATAATCTTCCATTTCAAAACTGGAACTACTTCCGATGTATCACGTAAAATCCCAATAAAATTAAAGTTTTTGGTTAATTAGATTAAATGTGTGTGTTGTCGTCTTCTCTGCTCCTCTGACATAATTGTGATTGTGGTGGGATCTCTCTCCCCTGAATGCAAACATTAGAGAGGATCAATCAGGCCTTTCAGTGGCCTTCCTCTGTGTTGCTCCTCATTGTCTCGCCACATTCCTCTCTCTTATTGTGTCTGAAAAGAGATCCTGTGTGGCGGCGCGGTAATGAAGCTCATGTTAGAACAGCAGCACCGCTGGGCATTGAGGCCCCGCACACCTCGGAGAGGCACGGAGGCGCGTGCGTATCGATCTAATATTGTTTCCTTGCTTTGTGTTCTCACTGCACTGCTTCTCACTCCGCTGCGGTCTAATGTGCTGTCATAAAAAGTGCCAAGTGAGGGGTTTCTGTGCGTTTTATACGGGTGTGTGCACCATCAAATTTATGTTACCTGTGGATTGTTTTAAAGCTTTTCTGAACCACCAAGACAGGTGGCTTCAAAAATTCAACACTATTTAAGCAGTGTTTCTGGATTGCATCCTGAAGTTCATCAAAAATTATTTGTGTAAAACTTTACAGCAGCTAACGACATGTTAATTTTGTTTTGACGCACACAACATAATTTGTTAGCAGCCTATTTAGGAACTGTACCAAAAAATATTTGACTAAATTTTATTAATTCCTCTATACATTCGATAAATAAAGCAAGATGCCTTATAAATTAGTGAAACAAAGGTTCACATGGGCCTAACCTATTCATTTCTTCAAGTTAGTGTGTTTAAACAGAAAGGCCACAGAGATCTGAAGGACTAAAGCGCCATCTGGTGGACATGGAATGTGTTCTTTTCCCGCTCATACTTCAGCAGATTAAAATGAAAATGAGGGGGTAACAAATTTATTTAGACTTTCTATCATCATAGACAGATTTTTTTTTTTCCATGAGAAGATGCCCAGCTGGATTTTGTGTTCCTTTCTTATGGCCTGCATGTCTGGGTTTTAACCTTTTGTAAGTAAACTGCAAAAGGAAAAAAAGAAAACTGAAGAGAATACTAATTAACATTAGTAAAAAAAAAACAAAAAAAAACATCTATTCTTGGTTCTGAATGCTAATATGCAACTATCTATATCAGATATTAACCATGCAGAATGTGCTTCTATTTAAATCTACATTATTTTCAGCAAAAAAAAAAAAAAAGAAATACTCATGCAGAATAAATCTGTCATGATTTTTGTTTGCATGAAAAGAAGCCCTTCAAATTGACTTGTTTACAAAACACCCAGTGAGTCCTGTCCATGCCTTTCACTCCGACTCTTTTGCACGGAACAGACTTATTTGCAGTAATGCATTTAGAAAGGGGCTCACTGCTCTGTCCTCCCTAATTGGGGCTGTCAGACTCCCCTTCACCGGCTTGTTTCACAGTCTGATCGGATAAACTCGGTCCACATGAAAGGAGGGCTGAAAGACAGCCTGGGTGAAGCTTTAGAAAAAACAGAAAATAAATGTAGAAAGTGAAGAGAGGCAAGTTGTTAGGACGTGGGAAGCTGCTTACATATTATTAACTGCCAAGCAGATGACAGCATGCGCTCTCCTTTATACATAAATAGTTGTCTTTCACTCTGTATCTCCGCAAACAATCACTGATCAGAGGTGTGTAAGCAGGTAGAGGAGGAGGGACTCTAATGCAACATGACAAAAGTGCTACTTTGATATTGCTGATATGATTACCCTCGTTAGGAGGTAAATGCCACTGATAAGATAGAATGGGAAAACAGACACAGAAGGCCTGCTTTAAAGTGCAGGGAGGAGCGAGATGTTAAAGTGAGGCAAAGATGTTTATTGTATTCTCTTTTATCCTGTCTTTATCACTCATCCCACTCTGTTACCGTCCAATTTACTTATTTAATATAGCCTGTTTAATGTTATTTCAAATGCTTTTCAACTATTTGGCTGGCCTTGTGTGTTTGCCTCTGTGTGAGCGCCTGCACAAGTGAGCACGTTGCATTAATACCTGTGCTGCAGTGGAAAGTAAGTAACTTCAGAAGTCAAGTGTATCATGCTGCCGGGATCGTCTCTGTGGTGACAACAGTGATTAATAATGGAGAGCAGATGTTGGCGTCTTGATCTGAAATTTTCATGAAACTTCGCTAACATGATTAAAGTGTATGTCTTCCTTGAGTCACTCAGAGTCTTTTAACTCCTCTCCCCAGGGAGTGGCAACAAATCATGGTTGAGACAACATGTCAAATCATAGAGAATCTCATGCATGTCACAAACGAGCTCTCTGTTTTACCGTCGAAAATTTCAACTCATCTTCACTCTGCTGGAGCTGGCAAACTTTGATTATTTCGCATTTTACTGCTCAAACTGTTTCTGTTTCATTTTTTCTTTCTCAAATTTTGAGAGACAAGTGTACAAATGCAACATTATACTATAAAAAATATTTAAATACTAATATATATTTATGTAATACTGTATTTCATGATTTAAACCTGCAATACTATAGCTGCAAATTGCTTGTAAACCTAAAAAATAAAAATACAACTTAAAATATTTGTCATTAGTTTCAGAATGCAACAAAATAACATTAATTTAAGTTACAAGTTCATCTGGATAACCTTTATGTTTTACTAAAATAAATAATCTATACACCAGGAGCTGCTTCTGGTTGGCGGGATAAATGCATTTGCAGGTAGCGCTCCGAAAGCTTATTTATATCTTAAGGCACGTTTAAAAGCCCCGGCTGCTGATGGCATCCCATGCTTCGGATTGCAAGGTGCAAATGCATGAAAAAAGGCTCAAGCTGAAGATTGAGCATGAAGCAACCAGGACAGGGCAGGAGTGTTGTTACAGCAGAAGCATCAGATCACTTAAATGCTTTTTCAAATATTTCCTACAGAGGCAGAGACATGTTTTTTTCTGACTTGATATATTTCTCTTAACGTCCTTATTCATCTTTTCACAAACTTATAATTTCACAAACAACCCTCAAATAAACCGTAGTCCATTATCTGCACAGATTAATTATACTTACAATAAGTAACACTCACATTGCAAAATATATTTGTGATTTTATGTGTTTCCTCTCCGTTGATCATTAAGGGGTTAATTATAATCAGGACAGTTCAATTTTGAACCTAAAATAAAAATAAAAAAAATCTTAATCTTTATCTTGAGTTCTTAACATATTCTAGTCTGTGTCAAAATGTCAAACATTTTCCAGATCACAACTTATGATTGTCCAGAGGTCAGTACAGTACTCAAAAAGTAACACTATTTAAACATATTTTAGTAAAAGTAAAAGGTAGCCACCCAAGAAATCACTCAGAAGTAACAAAAATGTTATGCGAGTCATTATGAGTGATCAGAATGTCTGAAATATTCAAAATATCGATAATGTCGATACCAGGTTGTTATCAGTATTGGATCGATGCCAGCATGACAAAATCGATTCTTTAGTTTCAGATTCCATCCTGAAATTTTGTTTTGTTTTTGCTTTGTAGTTTCTCAACTCTACCTTAAAAATATTTTTGCTTTGATTTGCCCTGAATTTATAAGTTTTATTGAAAACAATATACACAAATTTGTTTTGTTTTTTCATGTATATATGTTATTGAAGTATTTTACAGACAGTATATAAACTTGATGTCAATTCTGGACTGGGTTTTAATAAAATAATTCAAAAGAAAAACCTGAAAAGGTCAGGAATTTGATGATATATCATGTTTAAATAAGTATTGGTATCAGTATGCAGATACCAATACTGGCTCTGTATTTGTTTGATGTTGTGGCAATATTATATTCCTTATCCCGTATCGCACATCTCTAGTTTGAATTGGGTTAAATATTTTTAATAACAAAGACTGCTGATTCAATATATTGAGCTTTAAAACTTCTTGTAAAGTAACTTTGGTAGGTTTATGGATGAGTGTTGTAGATAAGGTAAAGAAAAGAACAAGTCAGATGTTTCTGGTTTCTGCCTAAAAAAAACCTGACCTCAGTGGGCTGGATGATGATGCACTCGTGACTCAAATGTAATTTTAATTTTAAAATGTTCATTTCCTGCTCAAATAAGAGTATATAAAATAAAATGAGTCCGTATGCATTCTCTCCTCCATGTCTTTCCCTTTTACAGACTTTTAAATAGAGGAAGACAAAGAGTCTAACCATAAATGAACTCCTCGCTGCCTACATTATAATTTTTGTGATAGTTTGAACAGAAAAGAGCGATCCTGCTGACTCAAATTCCCCGTCCTTGTGTTTGGGCTCCACAGAGCAACCTCCATGAAGTGCATAAAAGAATGTGTGCAAATGAATTTAAAGAGTGAGTTTTATTCCGGCGAGCCAACTGTTTTTCACATTTCATCTCTTTTCTTTTTTTGTGTTTTCTCTCTTACCTTTTCGCTCCTCCCTGAGGCCATAAAACAGTACTTTTACATATATTACCTTTTGATTAATGGAGCTGTATTCATTATTCTGCCCTGTTGCTAATTAGAAAATGCACCCTGCTAATAATATACAGTTGGAATAATACTTGCCCAGGAGGCACGCTATCACATCAGGTCTCTGTGTTCTCCTGGTGCGAGCCTTCACCCTGCAGATCCAAGGCCGCCTCCGTCTTGCCGGCTCGGCCATCAGCAAAAGAGTCACGGCTTACGCTTGGTGTCACTGTTTTGGTTCTGGCATAATGAGGTCTGTCTCCTCCTGGGAGTTGTTCAAAGGGTTGATGAGGTGTGCAAGCACTGAGTCAGTCTTAATCAGAAGCTCCATGAGCGTGCGTGTGGTCTTGATTGCCTTGGTATTCATCAAAAAGACGTTTTCATTTCCTTTTTCTGCTTTTGTTAAAAAATTATTCTATTTAATAACCTGAGCAGATGCTGATCAGATACTCCTGGTCAGAGGTGCCTATTTTTTCCTTAAAACTGAAAAAGATGATTTGAAACAAAACAAATGTTCAAAGTGACTTTTCAGATTCAAGTTGTTTTTTCAGTTTCAAATGTGTTTGTCAGTTTTGAACACACTTTATGGCCCCAGTTTAGCACCTTATTTCTTTTCCGATTTCTATAAAATGCGGCTTGACTTAAAGTTGAGAAACTGCCGATGTTTCTGTCAGTTCTTTCAAACTGTAAAAGAGGACCAAGCTATTCTTTTTATTATTTTGGACAATGAATTAAATTTTACATAACTACCGGAGTAGGAGACAGTTTGCTAAATACTTTATGAAATATTTTTATTGGATATGGTGACAAATGAGGCAATTAGTTGAGTTTTTATTGCTTACTGAAGTTTCAGATTTTACAGCGGCTGCAGTGCGTCACAGCAAAAGGAAAATAACGCTGAAGAACAGGAGAAGATCAACTCAAAACCTCTCCAATTCTTCATTTTTCCTCACCCGTTGCCATGGCAAATGGCTGACAACACCTCTGCAGACGAACAGATCTGAGATTAAGTTCAAGCGTGTCAGGAGCATCAACAGCAAAACGCATGCAAACATTTCCCACGCAAACAGAACATTCAGTCCATTACAGTTTTATGTTTTCAGGCTTGACGTTGATAAGCGGTCGCCTGGACACAAGCGGTGGTTGATGAGCCACAACAGCAGTACATCAGCAGTCTGTCAGTCGGTGCTCCACTGCCCTGTGTAATGCTGCTGTCATGGTCCAAATAACCAGTAATATTGACAGCCATCGCAGAGTAAACTGGTGTCTACTAATGCAGGCCAATTCCCCCCGGCTGCACCCTGCCTGTGTTAATGGCTGCAGGGTGTGATGGAGGCAGAGAGGTGGGGATGGACACAACATACTGGTGACAAGGTAGCAACAACTTCTGAGCTGACAGACTGTTTGTCACTCATTTTCTTCTGCCAACAACCTAGCCGCTAATTCTTTAATGTCTGAATATGCTTTGCCGTTTCTTTTCCTTGCCAGTATTTGGTGAAGTTAGATTTTCATTTTGCTAAAACATACAGATGGATCTCGTGTCTCAAACTCCTGAAAATTTCAGCTCTCTTATTATATTCTGAGCTAATAGCATTTGAATGACAAAAATACAAAGAAAAACACCTTGCAATGTCTTTTAAAGAAGAATTACAAGTGGCAGGTTAATAATAAAACACAGCTGAAATGATTACAGGTCAGGAGTACTTTCTATGAATAGAGAAACAAAAAGAGAACACTATGTTAATGGCAACATTAACTGAAATTACTAAATAAATGGAAAGTTGCCAGTATGTCCTCCAGCAACCGAAGCCAACAGCAATATATCTAGGGAAATAGCTCAAGGTGAGGAAAGCCAGTTATAAACATTAACAAATAAAGATCCATTTTAAGCCTAATCTGAAAAGTAGAAAGGGGATCCATCTGAAATCTTCTTCTACAGGAGAGGAACATGAGCACAGAAAAATCTGTCTCTGAGTCTATCATTAGAAACTCTAAGAACAAGAAGAACTTCCACTTTGAAAGGTTTATTTCCCTGCCTGCTGGTCTTTGGGTCTATGTGTGTGTCACCTTTTTACAGAAGATCATTGGGCCAGTTGGGAAACAAAACAATCCTGACTCTTAACTCAGATATTTTAGTTTTTTTGAATTTATTACTAAGAAAAATGCAAAAGTGGATTAACATTTCGCCTGACCATTACCTTCCGACGAAATTCCACTTGATTCTCATTTCCATTCAGTGCTCCGTCTGGTATTTCTCCCATTAACTTCAATTTCTACAGTAGGATTTCAACCAGGCCAATCAGCAAACAGAAAGAGAAGTTGTGAAGGATTGCTTTGATTTTCTGCATTTACAACTGAAGTTTGCCTGCCACACTTATTGAATTAACGTTTACAGCTGCCATGTTCGGGTCAGGATTTCTTTCTTCGCAGTGGACGATGGTTGTTTATAGTGGAGGCAAGTTCCAGTAAGTTTCATAACACGGCCAAACATTAACGATTGGGTAAAATTTTAAACTTAAAACACGCCTCCAGAAAGCAATCGTTTCTCAGCAGACGAAGGTCAAGGTGCTCTGTACGAAGCGAAGCGTAGAACGAGGGGCCGGTTTTTACCAGGATAACGTACATTAGTCCCATGTTATTAAAATGAACACTTCCTTAAGTTATTTATTAGACCAATTAAAAAAAAGCATTGTCAGAATTAATTTCTACCCAAAACAATTACATCAGTAACAGTTATTTTCAGATGTGTAAATGCATAATTTACAAACTTATCAGTGATTTTAAAAGGCAAGGTTACAAGTTCATATGACTGAATTGCCTATGTTCTGTAGAATTTCTTGAAAATACATCTAATCTGTAAATTATGTTCAAATTACTAACATGACACCTGATGATTTGAATTTACCATTCTAAAAAAATTGACGGAATAAAATAAAAAGTTGATATCTTGTGTTTTTCTTTGGCCCTGAAATGAGAGCAGTTCAAAAAGCCTTGGTGACCACAGGAGCTGGATAACATGAAGGCTGCTTTCTGGAGTCTGCAGAGAAAATAGGCCAGAGGTCATCTTAAAAAAAGGAACCAGGAGTCAAGCCGAGGAGCTGTTAACACTTTGCACCTACTTTCTGTGGCTCAGAGGTCAGCATTTTCTAAGATTACTACTTCTTATTTTCTCTTTTTCCACTCTCTGAAAGCAGCATTACAGCCCAGCACACAGCCATTAGAGATCAGCAGTCCATACTGTGGTAATAGCACCATCACAGAGCTGCAGGCTGTTCTAAACCTATAGCCTCTGCTGTGTGCTGTATGATCCTGTAGCTAAAGTTTTCAGTGAGGTTAAGTAGGTCGGGGTAAAGGACTGCAGTTTGTGCAACATCTGGGTTTAAAATTCATTGTGAATGGTTTTTTGATGGCCACTGGACAGACCACGGGTCACTGTTACTAAAACAGCGCTGTTTCTTTAAATTCTGATGATTTGTGTGTTAAAGTCATAAATGTACAGCAGGGTTAATGTTTACTGTCTAGATGACTTCACCAAATGCAGCTTTCTGCTCTTTTTTACTGTTGCTTTGTTCAATCTTTCTGAGTTTTATCACGATTGGTGTCTAGTTAAAGTATTTATCAGCTTTCAGTATCATACATGATCAGGAAGCAGTCGCACACTTTACAATGAGAAATATTTCATTTATTTTGTCTAAGGAATGTTTCAAATTTCCCAATTTTCACATGAATATTCTTGCTGTCCAGAAAGAACAACAAGTTGCAGCAAGTTTACTGTGTTACAAATACTAACAGTGTCAATTCTAACAAATGTTTCTGACAAAATGCCAAAATAAACCCAGGTTAAAAAAATAAAACATAAAAAACCGAACAAACAAAAAAGTATGACACAAAAATCCAGCAGGATACTAAAACTGTCATGATG
>NW_015112694.1:512959-513493 GCF_001443285.1 Poecilia latipinna | reverse complement strand
CTGCTGCTGGAACCAAGCCTCGCTACCCCACACGCTGGCGTCCTCACCTCTTTTCTGGTCGGATCCTACTGTCATGATGTGTGGTTGAGGAGAGCGGTGAGAGAGACGCCGGGAATCCCAGGTAGTCATGATGATAGAGATAATTTAATGATAACCCAGGAGGAACAACAGAAAATACTGGCAGCACAGGAACAGACGTGAGACACGACGAGGATCCGACACAGACAAAGACAACAGGTGGGGTTAAATACACAGGGAAGGTAATCAGGGAACGGGATACAGCTGGGAGCAATCAACAGGGAAGACAGATTCACAGGGGAAACTGGACTAACACAGAAAAAACTACACAGAAAACACAGATCCTAACAGTACCCCCCCCCTCAAGGGCAGCTACCAGATGCCCAACAGAAAACAAAACAAAAAAACCCCATCAGGGTGGGCGGAGGGGCGATGGAAGGAGGGCCAGAGTCCAGAACAAAAAACCACCCATCAGGGTGGGCGGAGGGGCGATGGAAGGAGGGCCAGAGTCCAGAA
>NW_015112694.1:457604-510122 GCF_001443285.1 Poecilia latipinna | reverse complement strand
AAAGTAAGCTAAAAAAAATTGTGTTTTCAATGAAGGTGTAACTTCTTTTACTAATTATCTGCTTTGAAAAACACTTGAGAGTCTGATTATAATTTATGTATATTCAATACTTTTTACATACATACTTTTGGGTGCTAAAGTATAATAGTATTTGCTTGTTACTTGACCTTAAAGTGTATCAGTTTCTACGTCCCAAACCAAAAACTAACAGCAGGCTGAGATTTAAATGGCTTAGAGCTGCATTTATCTTTCATCTTTCAGTTCAAATCTTTTAATCTAATCTGTTGATCAGTTTTTGACTATTTTGCAGTGTTGTTTAATGTAGATTTTAATTATTAAATGTCGTTATCATTATTTCCAATGAAGTGCAGCATTAAATAACTAACTTTTTTTTTTTTTTACCTCAGTTTACAAATCAGTTATGTGATGGATTTTTCATTATGGAAAACTTCCAACTTAATTTTTAACTCTTTTCTAGAGTTTCTTAAAATAACCTGTTAATTATTACAGGAAATAGTTCATAAACCAATCAAAACCGGATGTTATTATCAGCCAAAAAGGTGATCTGCAGTAAAATATGGAGAATCACGGCTGAGCTGCAGTTGCAGTAAAACCACGTTTCCCCTTTTCCATTTTGATGGCGTCCCAGGCAGAGCGCTGTCGGTTTCCTCCAGAGGCAGAGACGTTTCTGTCAGGATGGCAGAACAGCATCGAGGTCTGAATCAGAACTCACAGAAGGTGGCGCTGCTCATGTCTGGTTAAACTTTTACTCACTTGGTAAAACTGCAGCTGTAGATGAAGATTCTTGTTTTATCTTTTTTTTTACTCACATTTCCTGTTCGTTGCAGGACGAATGTAGTATTCTAGCTTTTGGTATATAAGGGTCTTAATGGGCTTTCCCCTTCATTTTTAAACAGTCTTCTAAAGCATCATACATCTAAACACCAAGGTCAAACAACTAGTTGCTCTGAAATGTTTCGAGGTGATTGTAAGTTTCTTGTTGCAGTTTGAAAACTGTTTGATATTCTGTTGATCCATAAGAGAGCTTCTCATTATCTCCAGATCTAAGGTGAATTTTAAAGTCCCACCTCTTCTCCTCACTTCATACATTAAATACAGCTTGGCATCTTAATTATTTCTGGTTCTTTACATCATTTTATTGCTTTTTTCATTTCTTTCATATTATTTGTGTCTTTTGTGTTTTTTCTTTTTAACGACTCTCATCAGTTATTTTATTGTTTTTGCTGTGCAGGATTTTAGTTGCACTAAAGGTTCTATGTAAATAAAATTGACTTTGGTTGTAAATAAATTCAGCAAAGCACCATTTGTGTTAGTCGATATCTATGTTCATACTTTCATTAAAAAAACAACTAAAAAATCTACAAATAAATGAAGCAGTACATGTTAAATATAAATACTAGTAAACCTAAACTCTGTATTTTAATGATGAGGATGATGAGCTGGTTTAAATTATATGTATTCTGGTTTTGAGTGAAGAGAAAACTGTCTGTCTGATGCTGCTGCTTTGAAAAAAAAAACAGAAAAATGAAAAATAACTTGTTTTTAGCATTTTTAACAGCCAATTAACAAAATTTCCCCTAATTGTCACTTGTAGCCCGTTAGTGCTCGCCCTTCTTTCTCTGGTGAGATATTAAATTCCTACAAATGTTACTATTAAAATGTCACTAATCACGAGGAAAGCCTAAGGCTCAAAATTTCAATTAAGAGTCTAATTAAGTGCAGAACGTACAGAGCTGGAACGTGTGCCACTTTCTTTTGCCTTTGATGGTTGTCAAGTAAACTGGCATTTCGTTATACTGTACATTTGCAAATAAGAAATACACAGAAATGCATGTCACAAATGTTGCACGTGTTATTTTTCTTCCTATTTGTTTGGCTTTATTCAACCTGTAAGGTTTCATTTAGATATGTTTTTTTAATGGCAGTCTTGATCAAGATGATGAAACAAGATTTAAAAACTCTGATTCACATTAAGATATTTTTTCAATCACTATTAAAACTTGGGCGACTTCAACAGTTTTAAACTACATAAAATTTTATTTAGGGGCTCATTGAAAAGGGGGCTGAATAAAAATGCATCCACACCTTTTTGTTTGTAAGAATGTGAAAGATCAAGATCATTTTTACTTTCCTAGTATAACTGTGCACTACAAGTGAAATACAATGAAGTTTATGGTTGTAATGTGATAAGAATCAAACTGTAAACCTTTCTAAGGTATGTATATGCGACAGTCTTAAAATGTTTGACCTATAATCACATATTTCAAACTCTAATTTTGAAATTTACAGAAAAGTAAACTAGACAAGAAAGGAATAAGAATCTGGAGGAACCAAAGGTTGATTTTCAGTTGAAAAAAGAGAACATTCATGCATTTGCTCGGTATTTTGTGCAGCTTTTGCTTCTTTTCCCTATTCAGTCCTAAAGTTGGAGTTCGTTTAGCATAACTGTGCGTATTCTGTCTGTCTGAGCATCCAGTTCTGCATCTTTACAGGCAGTTTTTTTTTTTACATGAGGGCAAACATCAGACTTCCAGAAAGTTGAGCTGAAGGTTTAGAAGACAAGCGTGCTGGCACATGTCTGTGGGACATCGGGCCATTTATAAAATTATGAGTAAAGAATCCCAAAAGAACCCTCATTACCCGGCAGCCTTGGCTTTAAACACATCTCCTACACACAAATGACACAACCTGCGTTGGTGATATTTTTGTCAGGCAAATCTTTCACAATAGAAGTTTTTTTTTTTTTTCTTTTTTTTTTCATCGCAGCACAGCGAAGCCACACATCCTTTCTACGCTTAAAGGCAACACCAGTAACTTGACAGCCAGAAGAAACAGCAAGTGCCACAGTTGACATATTCCCCATCCTTTTGGCATGTCATCTTCCTTCTTCTGGACACCTGATTGATTCTGACAGCATATATTGGGTATTTCATACGAAAGAGAATTTTGTGATTAAATCTTAATGAGTTGGAATTTCTCTCAGTGCTTTTATTACAGGCCGCCAGTTTTGAACATTTTTCAAAGTAACACACCCAAATTCCACTGTTTGCAATGAATTAATAATGCAGTCTTGTCACTGAAGTATCATGCATTCTTTAATCAGGCCTTGAGTGTGAAACAGAGGCGCCTTGAAAGGTATTTCTTAATGATCAGAACAATTAGAAACTTAGCAGCAATCACAAAGAGCTGCTCACAAAGTCACACAATCACATCCATATACAGTATATGAGAGTCAGAAACACAGCCAGACCCCTGGGGTCGACTTCATGCTTGTAGTTGCAATCAGAGTTATGTGTCGTGACTCGCTCACATCAGTCTTGAGAAAACTGAGGCCAAAGGCTGTGTGAACTGCAAGCACAAAGAAACAGAAACCAAATGGCTTTTATTGCACAAACTCAAAGTGCTTGCCAAGTTGCAAAATAAACATCCCAAAGTTTGTTTCAGCTGCAAGTTTAGCCCATTTGTACAGCCAATTTCTCCTTCAACCAGAGGACAAAACACACATTTGTTTCCGTAGTTTTACAGGGTTTTGTCCACTTTTTTGGCTCCCTGCATCAGAGCTGACATAGATCATGTCTGCATCTACCCGCTACATGAAATTCTCCTTTGCTTTTTGACACGCTGCCAGCCAGAGAAGACTGGAGAGCCGCAAACGGTTTTATTTCATCATCTAAGATCATCTACACCATCCACTAGTTGTATGTATGCGCTGTTGCAGAAGGGAATGCAGTACTGTGGGAAAGTTTTGAGTTTTGTCTGATTTCCTCATACTTTGCACCCAAGGAACAGACTTTCCTTTAAATTGGTACAGGTCATTATCTCTCAGGTTTTCTGAAATTCCTGAAAAGTTCTTTGTTGAGATGTTTTGCTGCTCTTTCAATCTAGTACCTGACAACTTTTAAATTAATGTTTTTGGTGACTTTGGCACATGAATATATGTAGCATAAAGTGGTTTTTAAGCCAACCAATTTTTGTCATGAATTTAGGCCTGTTGTGAATAAATGTTTCAGTAATCTATAGATTATTCTGACTTGAGTAATCAGATTAAATTTGTCTGCAACAGCAATTTAAGTGAGTAAAAGAAATATTGTGAAAGAGAAAATTCTTGTAAAAGCATTTGTGAAAAAGAACATTTCACATTAACTTTTAAAAATCACAAAGCAAACCTAATTTGAGGCTCTGGTAATCACTGCCTTTTATATTACACTTCACTTTGTTGTCTCAAGTTTGAAGTATGAAAAATCCTGTTTTATAAATAGATATTTTTAATCTCTCTGTTTTTCATATCATTACTCCTTTTGATCAGCAAGTACATGCAATACTAGTCAAAATATGTTTTCTTATATATGTGTAACAAACCAGATTCATGAATGAGCTGGATGTGTGTGGTGGATGTTAGAGTTTAGATCGACATGCCGAAACGAACCAGTGACCCTGTGACCTTCAGCATGGCACTAGACACTAGATGCAGACTGTAGATTTAACCCTTATGGGTGTGAGGACTGAGGCAAACGTGGAGGACTGAGGCAAATGATACAACTTTTACGGGTGTGGGGTCGGTTGGACCCCATTTGTAGACACAAGGGTTAAAATAAAGATCAATTCTGTATTAAGAACAAATCTTTTTCCCACTTGAACAAATTGCCAAAATGAGACCAGCTGCTGCTGGACTTCCCTTTCTGAAGCTCCTAAGCCTTCAGGTTGTGGAACAACCTGTTGCCTGTGTGCAGGCCAGGCTCCTTCACTGTCTTCTTCTAAATCCTTTTTGAAGATTCATCTCTTTTCCCCGGCGTTAAACACAGCATGAGTTGTTTGATCTTTTGGGTGAATTGTGTTGAACATTGTTGTTTTCTGATTTTTACTTTATTTTTGCTTACTTTCTTGCCTTATAAATTGGATTGGATGCCGCGTTCAATCAAAACATGAAATTGTGGTTGACAAGAGGTAGAAAGACTTTCACATGAAGATGTTTATTGATCTCTAAATGTGGCTCAAAGATAAATTGTTCATCAAATAATCAAACCAACCTTTACTTTCCATGCTAAAGTTAAACTGACAGCTAAACTGTCATTTTCATTTTTTTATTGGCTCAAAAGTAGACTTTTACTTTAAATACGCTTAAAAACTATTCCCCTCAATGATCAGTTACCGGTTTCATCTTTATCATTTTCATTCAGATTGTTAGGAAATAATTTTTAAACACTTTTAACATCAGCTTATTATTTTATGACCATTGGAGATAGAAAAAAAAAATTTAAGCCAGAAATCCCAGAAATTGATTTTTTACATCTACAATGGCTCTGATCCACCATATTGCTTGCTTGACCCAATCTGTCAGACAGGTTTTGCATCCATTCACAAGACTTCAGAGTGCCTCAAAACAAACCCCAAGTCATCACCACACCATCACTGTGCTTCATGGTTTGATTTGTTGTGCTGATGTGATTTGTTTTATTTCCACTAACCGTCTGTTGCTTCATCCCAGGAGTCAAAAGGTAACTTTTCCTGAAGGCTTGTGGTTTATTCACATGATGCTGTTATAACGCTCTTTGCTTTAGTGTTGATGTTCTTAGGCTTAAATGTTCAGTTTTAGAGCCCAAGATGATTTCAAGGTCTGATCCCCCAAAAAACAATTCAAATTTCACACAGAAATCTGTTAGTCCAGTCTACTCCATCTCTTTGCAGTCAAAGTATAAAGAATTAAAGAATTTAATGGACAGAATGACTCATGTGACATCCAGTAGTCCTCTCCCTGTTTCATTGTTTTTCTCCGGAGTTGAACATTTTCTGACACCAGAGTTTCGCTTCTCCGACAAGATCCAGTTTTGTGGACCGATTGACTTTTTTGTTGCGCCTGAGTTTGTTTTTCAGAGTCCCATCTGTTCTCCTCACAGCCTTGACGAAACAGACCTCTGAGATCGCTCTGTTCCTGAGCAGAAGTTGGAACAGTTGGCGCCGCTCAATAAGTCATAGCGCCATCACGCCAAGTCGGGAACACGCAACAGTGTGGAAGAATTTCAGGTAAAAGAGCCTGTCTAATTACATCCCATCAAAAATGTAATTCTCTTTCCGAATTATGCCGCAAGGCCAAAGTAGCCAAAAGCGAAAATACCTGGCGGTGAGAAAAAAAAATATAATGAATGAAGAGAGATATTCTAACCTCGAGCCATAAGTACATTTATATGCTTGACATGAGCCTGCCATCAATGTTGGGTCGAATTCTAATTTAATTTCAGAGATGTATGTGTAATTTTGCCATTAATATGAATGTTAGCAGCCTAAATATTTTACGCTTCTCATGGATATTGTGAGCTTCTCATATATCCTTCAACAGAGTTTTAATTAATAAACTCTTCTGATACTTTTTTTTTTTTTTTAGCTGGAAACTTCTAAAAAGAGGAAGCAGGTGGGATGATTTAGTGAGGGGAACCAGAACATAGTTGTCTGGTGTCTCATTAACATCCCCGATTCATTAGGAAGAAGCTTTTTTCCTGTCATCTTCCCACAATGTGCCAATGTTGTGTGGCCTTTAAGGTGATTAATAATGAATTAATTAACCAAATTAATTCGTAGGTTAGAGACGCTGTTCTGTAGCGAGGCCAGTCAGTTTGGATTTGGGCCTTGATGTGTGAGGCCCTTTACAAGCTGATGCTGCTCATGTTTCTGACAGAGCCAGCCCCCCATCTAAAAGCCCTAGCAAGTGCCATTTGTCTCTGGGTTAACAGAAAGACGAGATATAGGGCGGGCTGAATTATTTAGGCTCCCACAACACATGCACTTTTGCTTTTCAAGCATGAGTTATAATTTAATTAGAAACTTCTGGTGCGTTGCTGGCTATTTAAATATTAAAATCTTCCGCTGATCACATTGGATTAGCCATCCCTGTGAAATTCCCTGAGATGTCAGTTGTTGTCTTTCCGTCTCCCTCTCTCTCTCTCTCTCTTCTCACTCTCAACACTTTCCTGTATTTCCATCAGCGTTTTCTGAACTCCTGCTCCCGCCGATCGTTTGTTGACTCGCTCACCGTCAAAGCAGTTTTTCGCAGACCTTCGGGGACCTTAATGGGTGCCGCTGTGCATGAGCCTGAGCACCGTGCTGACCTGATGTGAATTAAATCAGAGAGGTTATGCTCATAATGAGGTCTGAATGAAGAGAGGATTACATTTGGGCCTCTCCCCTGACAGAAGGAAAACAAGAGGTTGTGTTTTGGGTGTGATTGTTGCCACATCAAACCCTGTTTTCCACCATCTTTTTTTTTTTTTTTGTTCCCTCTGAATGTAAAAGATGCAACCTGTTGGCTTGTGTTTATGTTCGTGCTTTGAAAAATAAGCAGCTAAAAAGCTCTGAAAAATCAAAATTAACTACACAATGCAAAAAACAATACTGATTTACACCATCTTACTTACTGCACGTTTTCTATGATATTGCCATGATTGTGTTAAACCTTTAGATAATTTTTAGATAAATACTGAAGATAAATCAAAAATACAAAAGAGAATGCAGGAAAAATGCAGAAAAAAAAGATTAAATATGGCAGCGATTTGTAGCAAAAACAGTTAAGTCATGGACTGATAAAAGGAAAAGGCAGCAGAAAAACTGGGTTGTGTTTGAGGCTTTACATTTGGGGAAAACATCTCAAAACTAAGTATTGTTTTGATTGAGTTTGTAATATTGTAGGAATATTTATACGCTTATCCTATCTACTCCTTTTATAACTTGAAGAAGAAAATACATGTGAGGATTTGACTTGTTAGTAATCTGAATGTGTTTCATGATGTTGGAAATCAACATAGATCCTCATTAAACTACAAAAATTTAAGCTTCATTGAGTGTTGTAAATGACAAACCCAACAATCGGTTTCAGGCTTCAACAACTGAAACACTTGAATTGCAGAAGGTGTGGGCCTCGATCCCTTTAACACAAACGTATGTCAAAAACGTCTAGACCGTTGCTTAAAATGTTGTATAAGGGTGAGAATATTAACTGAGTCAGAGACACTAAGAAGCCTCAGAATACCTTCTGCTCCTTCAGGTGTTGTGGGACAGTCCGCTCCCTGCAACAATACATGACAGAGGTGTGTTTATCTTCATACGTTCAGTAATAAAATCAAGAAAAGACAAACTAGTCTCAACCTGCCCTAATCTAAAGTTGGAGCAATAATTACAGATTTATTTTACTGTTGTAGGCAAAGCATAATTTTATTTGTGGAAACAACAATACATTTCTTTGAACAAGTGAAAAACATGAACAATTATCCCATAATTGTCTTTGAATAGAGGCGTTAAAATCCATTAACCTAAAATCGTGTGCTTTAATGTGAAGACATTCTGTAATCTTTAAGGATTTTTGGTTTTAGTAATCTCCTCCTAGTGAATCTTCCTCAAGGAAACAAAACTTGTCATGGTTTTATGGGTCAGCTTTCTTTGTAAAATTGTTTTTAGAGATTTGCATCAAATAAATACATGTGCACAAAAATACGTTTGATTCTGATAGGTCCTAGTTCTGTATAACAACCCATTGTTCATTTCATTCACTGTAAATAATGTGCTGTACAAACAAAACTGATTGTACCTTATTTGTTTCAGGATTTAATTCCCACTTAAAATCTGTTGTCTTTGAGAGCATAAATATGACTAGCTCCACATGCTAACAATTCTGTTAGCTCCTGTTCTTCTAAACTAAAAGCTGGATTTGTCTAAAAAAAAAAAAAAAAGAAGTCAGCTTGAGGTTAAGCTGCTGCAGTAAAAGATGAATTTATTTTTTATGCTTTTCAAACTTCTTCACCAGGGTTACTAATAACTGATGAGGGAGCTACAGCCTGTGCAGTTTCACTCTGAATTGTGGATGAATTATGTTTGACAGTCAACCATTCTTGTCCCACTCAACCCAGTTACACACACACACACACACGCACACACACCCACACGCACCTACACACACACACACACACTCTGTCATGAGTGGCACAAATCTACTAGTGATTACCAACTCTGGGCAAGCTTATTGGTTATGAGCCCCTCTGCTAGTCGATGAATGAATATCTCACCTGACATCCAGAGAAGGTTTAACTTTCTTCTTCACCGTCTGCCGGCTCGTTTGTCTCTTCCTGAACAGGTGTATTTGTCTGCTCACACTGTGCTCTGTGTCTCCCTAATTCTGTGTGTGTTGGGCGGAGGTGGGTGGGGGGCTTTGGCAGCAGCAGCGGTGGGGCTGCGTGTCAGCTGGCGCCGCCGCAGACGGCCTCTCAGGCCCCCCGTCGTGTGGGGTCCTGTTCTTCGCTTGTCTCGTCCTGTCATCCCACATTCCTTTCATCTCTCGCTCTGTTCCTCCCACGACCCTTCAATCATCAGCTGCTCCCGTTCTCAAAGACTTTCTATACCATCATCCTCCGTAGCACACAGGCAGAACCTCTTCTTATGGGCAATTAAGTGGAAATATTGTTGCACGTTGAGGCTAAAGTTAGATAATAGTCACAGAAAACATCTTGCAGCCTCTGAGGTCCATCACATATCCCCCCTTAAAGAGAAAACATGCATTATCTCATTCCTACAGTGGAGCATTAGGGCCATGCTGAGAAAATTAAAAAAGCATAAAGTCATAATATTATGAGAATAAAGTCATCATGTTACAACTTTATCTCATAATACTACAACTTTATTAACGCATGATTTTATTCTCAAAAACTGTGATTATTCTGGATATACTGACTTTATTCTGATATTACTTTGACTTTGTTCTTGTAGTATTATAACTTTATATCATAATATTATCACTTTATTCTCATGTTATTGCAACCTTAGTCTTGTACTATGTTGACTTTATAATTTTATTTTATGACTATTCTCATATTACAAATTTATTCTCATAATATTATGACTTTATTCTTGTGATCCATTGACATTATTCTCAAATTATGAGTTTATTCTGATATTATTGCAACTATATTCTGATTATTATGACTTTCTTCTCATGACTCTACTCTTGTAATTATATTTTATTTTTTCTTAGCATGGCCTTTAAACTTTGTCATACATTCTGCAACTAAAGCAATATCTAAGCAATGCAGTACTTCCTATTTCCTTAATAAAACAGTATGTTTATATAATTCATTATTCTCATCAAAGGTATTATCCCTAACTTGATGCCAAGCATCACAGCAAACTTACAGTGCTGGTCAAAGACCTTCAGCAACTCTACCAATACCTGCAGGTATAGACATTAAATCATTAGGGGGATTTTGCAAGATAGCAGTAGGGAAAGGTGGATCTTAAAACAATTTCCTATGAAATAAAACTCTTTCAGTGTTGAATTTCTTAACAACTGGAAACACATTCAAGGGTGAAATTCATGAAGCCATTTGCAGGTATTAAATGCATGCCAAACTTCAGTTTGTGCATTTTTTTCTTAATTCAAAACTACATATAAAAGGCAGATTTGCTCGTAAAATAGCTTGACTGAGCAAATAGCTTCTCTCTCTGTACTGACACAGATTGCTCACATTAAAACGAAGCATAATACATGCATTCAGGGCCATGTACACCTTTACTATTGTATATTTGCCCCTAATTAAGTGCATTTATTTAAATTATAACCTAATCAAAAACCTTTGCATTCTCGAAGCTTAGGTCCGTTTGTGTTATGCAGATTGCACTGTTACAGATAGATAAATATCTATACTATACTGTATGGTTCTAACTTAAACTTCAATGAGGTTTTCCTAACTTAAGCTTTCCATCATGTTTACTTCACCTCAGCAAACTTTTCAGCATGTTCTGTGTTTACTTGTCCTGTTATCATATATTCATCTGCAGCCAAATGCTCTGTTCAAACATGCTCAAGCAACCTCCGAGGCTTTCTGTTCTGGGGAATCAGACGGGCCTGACGATTAATACCACGCCGAAGAGGGCACTTTAATTATTAACCATGCGTTACATTTGAGCAATGCTCACCAGGCATGAGATTTAAAAGTAGCTAATGTTTCACTATCAAACTATTTCATCCAATCTTCAGAGCAGATGTGTGCTGAGAGGAGGGCATTACTTTCCACAGCAGGCGCTGAAAATACGCCTGCTTTCCCCTCATCAAGGAAGAAGTCGCGGTTTGTCTTGAGGGGCCGAGTGTCTCCTTGTGACTGGCCATTGGTTTTAAGTGGCTTGTGCATTTTTCATGGGACAGTGGTCGCTGGGAATGTCTTGTCTCTCTATTAAGACCTATTCAAATGGTAGAGACCATAAAACGAAGCAGGGACTGAAATATTAATTTGATATTGCAACACACCACTGTGCGTGTTAATTAAGGAAAGAGCTATGTGCTTTAGATGGGACAGGACTCTCAGTGAATTGTAGGGGTTGGAGATGAGGTAAATGAATTCATCATCTGGGTTTCTGGTGTAGTTATGTAGATTTTATGGTGTAAGGGGCTTGTGTGTATGTCAGTAAAATAAAATGCAAGTGTCACATAGACATAATCTGGGCATTCACAAAAATGTACTGTGAGTTTTACGAATTCAGTTATTGCAAGTTGCAGGTAACTGTTAAATTTTTTCAAAATAATCAACATACAGACAAAAATCTTAACCAGGCACATAATAGGTAAGAACTAAAGCATTTAATGAGTTCTAGTTGAACTTGCCCAGGAGTACATGTGCAATACTGGTTCATCACTAAAATGAAAAAGCTTTTACCAGGTCCATCATCATAGCTCTATGGATAACCACGTTCACTACAAGAACACTATTGCTAAACCTCGCACAATGAAATTCAGTCCGAGACTGACGACTATAAGCTTCGCACATGTGGTTCTTACTCACAGTCCGAAATAGAAATAAAAATAAAAATAAAGTCAGTGGGTAATTGTTTATGTCTCAAAATTTTTCAACCTTCATACTAAGAATTTTAATTCATACTCAAAAATTCAGAGAAATAATAATTTTATGTAAGCAAAATATGAATAGTCACAGGAAATGTGTATTCTTCCCACAATGCATTGTGAGACCTGTCTCTGCGCCTGTTTGTGAGACAACTCACTGTCTCTCTCTGGGACCTGTTGCTATGGTAATTAATTATCTGCACCTGAGCTGGCTCTCTCTGTTAGACAGGATGCTGGAGACAGAGTTTCTATACTTGTGAGACACCCAGCGTCGGTCTCAAGGACCCTGACAAAAAAACATAAGCCCTAGCAAAATTTTGAAAACATTTTACGGGAGCAGGCATGTGTATCTATGTCATGACTGACTTTTAGACCAATAGGGCGATATTTGTGCCTGAGAGGGGGAGTTACAAAGAGTTTTGGAGACGGAAATCTGTGACACACTGAGCCTCGATTTTTTTTCTCGTTTTTATCAATTTATGTCGTCATTGTAATTCAGAATCCCACTAAAAGTAATAGCTCCCTTCTCGGGATCAAGCTGAACGTTTTGATACCACTTTTGTGGGGGTTCACGCAGCGGTACGGGCCGCATTAACGGTGACGGAAGAAAAATAAATAATATCCAGACATTCTGTTGGGTGTAGAACAATAGGTGCCTGCCATGCAGTCACTGCTCTTCCTATGCATTGCTATGGCAGGCCCCAATAAAATACTGAAGCTCAAATATCTAGATGCAATGCTACTTAACACGCTAGCAACTGCTGGTGTTAGCAAAGCAGCTAATCTTGGCGTGTCATTCATTTTCCTTTCTGCCCATTTCAGCTGTTCGTGTATGTTATCAGACTCTGTCAATAGTTTTTAAAACTGTATGTTTTGCTAATAGACAGAGAGTCTTTCTTTAATAAAAGGACCTGGTTATAATTTTTATATTACTTCCTGATATTTTTTCCCTTCACAGAGCAGTTAAAGTGTCATTCTGCTGCCTTTGCTCTTCCTTCTTTTGGGCTCTTTTATTACCTCTCCAACATCTCTCTTTCCTCTGTAGGACCGGCTAGCGATTATATACCCTATCTTCCATCTTGGAGCTTATTAACCTTTTTGTTGGAATATTTGGAGCATAAAGGCTTCATTAAATATTTACATATGCACTAACCACTATGAAAAATTAAGAAAGCCAAAGTTTTATTAACCTGTAGTAATATAATGTCTACTCTTGGCCAGAAAAAAAGGTCTTTTTTGCACATTAAAGCTTTCTGTAGTGCATAATAATGTATGGTAAGAAGGCCCCACTTGCATAGATTAACTCCGCTTTAATATAACATTAGGTTTCCCTAAACTGGCTTTATCATAGAATTATGCTTTTAATACGCGGTGTGGAGCGGAGGGCAGGGGGGAGAGATGTTTTGCCTGCAGAAATAAAGCATTGCGACAGACATTAATTATCCACAGCTTCTTGTGTGTTGAAACATACGTGAAGAAATCAGAAAAATTCATACCCTTCCGTTTCATTAATTTTATAGAAGCCGTAGTTTAAATGCTGCCTCTGCCAGGCATGCTGACCTCACGGCTCGGTAGGTGTAGCTGATCCACAACACTCACCCATTCACACGGGACTAAGTGGTTCTTAATTATTCAAACACATGTTTAAGAAACCTGCATAATGCTCAATATCATCTTATTGGGATGCTGCTCTGCTTCAGCTTGCAAGAGCATGTCTTGGTAGTTATATGGCTCTGCTTAGTGTCCATTTTTTCTATTAAACACTTAAATCTGGTTCCCAGGGAGTCAGGGCTTGGATTCACAGCATGCAAATCATAAATGTGTACATTTACAGGCAGTACTGAGAGATTAATGATTCAACTTTAGTTGCATATATATAGTTTTTATTTATGTTTGTTGTATTTCTTATTTTTATGCATTAAATTACATGAAAGTTAGCATCTTGTGTTGCTAAATCTTGTATATTTACGACAATATTGTATGTTCATTAATATGCACTGCTCCATTTCAATAAAATCAATCAATAAATCAATGAAAGGAAGTTTATATTAACTTGTCCTAACAAGTTGATAACATTGACTCCTAACATTGTACTAGTAAATTTTCATTAATACACTGACAGGAGGACTTTATTTTTTATACCATATTTTATCACAGTCCACATTTCATAGCGAGATGCTTGAGTGTTTCCCTTTCTTCATTCAGTTGCATCTAAAATATTTCAACTTCTTGTGCAACTCAACACAAAATTCCATTTTTTAGCCTCTTCATGGGCAACAACCTTCAGTTGATGAAAAATAATTTAAAAAATGACTAAATTAGTGCCGTAGTGACATTGTTAGGTGCACCACACTTGCAACAGCTGAACATGTAGGAGTTAGTCAGTAAAGTTTATTGTTATAGTCAAACTAATCACACATCATCAGGTATACTTTTACGTTCTGTAACCTTAAAACAATGTACATTCATGCAAAGCAACATTATACTGTAGAAAAGCTTCTAAAATTTTAAAAAGTTCAACTTTGTATGAAAAACAGTGGAAAAAAAATTCATACTTTGATTTAAGAAAAGGGAGAGAAAAGAGAGTGAGTTAAAAGCGGAGGCCAAAAGACGGACAGAAGCGAAGCGAAGAGTAAAAGGGGGGGAAAAAAAGACGACTCGCAATTACAGCAAATGATGAAAAGCTTGGCGAAACAATCCGAAAGCGAGAAACACGGAAAATGTGAGATGAGATGTGACTGAGAGCTGTAAGTTGTAGGTGTTAAACTTTGATGCCTCCAGTGAGCGGAGCTGTAAAGTACAGTACAGTGTGGTCTGTGAGTAGCAGTAATAGAGTGAGGGCCAATCGAGGCAGACGGAGGGGAAGAGATATAGGGGGATACGGGGGGAGCGCATTGTAGAGGGAAAAGTCGAGCCATACATAGTTTTGAGTGAGACAGAGTGAGTTAGGGGGTTGCGGATAGTTAGATAGCGAGAGAAACAAGAAGGTTATCCATGATTTAAAGCCTATGGGGCCATGAGATGAGCCTTACTAGTTGAGGCTGCTGTGATTGCTGGCTGAGGCTGGCTGAGGCTGGGGCCTTTCAGCTCATTTCATCATAGAGCTCCTAATGAGGCCTGAGCCGCCTCCCTGAGCACAGAGGGCTCCGCTCTGATTCAGGGTACTGAGGGGCTCCAGCTCCTGCCAGTAAACACCAGCAGGTCCTGGGTAACCCGACGAGAGAGGAGCTGTGCCGATGGTGGGGGTGGACGTTGCTCCGGGGCGAGCCGGGAGAGCCACTTTGTCCCGAGGCTGTGTGAAAAGGTCACTGCCCGAGAGGAGTAGCCACGGGCCGCCGCTGCAGGGCGTCTGGAGGGAGAGTTGTTTTTGTTCAAACAGGAAGTGGCAGCTTAAGAGGAGCACATCCATTAAAATATGTCCACTGTTTGCTCACAGAAGCAGAAATACAGCATTGTGCAAAAGTCTTGAGTCATCTCCTATTCTTTTATGTCTTACTTCCAAGAAGGAGGACATTCTTCCGTTCTTTCAAAGTTATTTTCTCTGGGCTTTCTAAGTCGCTTACAGGTTTTTCTTTAGGCTCTGCTGTTTTTGAGCTCATGTTGTGTTCAGTATATGATCTTTTCCTTCGGTATGTTGCTGTTTTTATCCTTTATTGTCAACTTATTTAGCAGAAGGCAGCTGCTAAACTGAACTAGTTGTTCTTCTTGAACTTTTCACACATCTTGTCAGCTTAAACCACAAACTTCAGAGCATTCATTCTGATTTTACATGCTTGGCCAACATAAATGTGAAGTGTAAGGAAAATCATGCATTTATAAATAAAATCTAAAAAATTTAGCATGCGTTGGGATTGAGCTCACCTTTCCTGCACTCACAGCTGCCAGTCAAGTTTGAGTATGTTTTGCTCGATCTTTGCAAAATACCAAACTTGCTCAGTCAGATTACAGTGAGAGCACCTGTGTACCTATTTTAAATTCTTACCACAGATTGTGAGCTGGATTCAGACACAAGCCTTTCTATGAATGTTGAAAATGTTGTTTAGTAGATCTTGACTGGAATTCAAGCTGTATTTTGTCTCTGAGTTTGTTTTTGCAGCAGAAAAATTCATTAGTTTCACAAATGCACTGATATTTTTTTTTCAACCCTGGATGGAGAATGGTCAGTGAGAAAGTGGAAGATCCATTATTTTTCTTATCAGTGAATGCAGCACATGTATATGTAAATGTATATATATGTATATGCCGTCAGTAGCTAAAAACACAGTTTATCAATTGCCGTAAAAAGGAAATGTAAATAAAATATCCTGTTAATAAGTTTAACATTATAAGTCATAAAAAATCAGCATCTCAGGCTTTGTGTAACTTATTATGGAAGTACATACCAGGCCTTTTTTTCTGTAAAAGTCAAAGAGCTGTGGATTCAACACATTTGAATGACAAACTCAAGTTTTATTAAACTGTGCGATTCTGTGAGAACCAACTGGGTTTGTCCAAGGAGGTCTGTGCCTACTTTTTATCGAAATTGGCATGTTTCCATGAAGTGAATTTATTTTTGTACTTCAAATGTGCATAACTTTATGGTCAATGGAAATGCAGCTATTGTGTAAATTTATACTGTAAGAATAAAACTCAGTCTGCTAGTTTTATGAGATGTTAAAAGTTTAAATACAGGAAGATTTACAAGAGATGAGATATACAAAGTTAACTGCAAAGTGTAAGAGTTGGTATCACTGTTGCCTTGCAGTGAAAAGATCCTGGGTTCAAATCCCAGTCTGGGGTTTTCCTGCATAAAGTTGGTTTGTTCTGCATGTTCTCTGTAGGAACTCCGACTTCCTTCCACAATCTTGACTATTAGGTTATTTGGTCTCTCTGAATTGAATTTACTTATGAATGGTTGTGTGTCTCTGTAGTTGCCTGTTCACTGACTAGAAAATTGCACCAATTTAAATTACAAAAATAATTTAGCTTAATGGAAACACTCCAATTTAGAAGATTTACGTTAAAAACTTTTTGCTCTAGGTGATTTTTTTATTTTTTTATTTTTTTTGGCTGTATTGAAAATAGCGTATTTCACAAAACTGCAATGGAAACATTTTTTTCCCCCATCATACAATGTGATGAACAGCTGGATGGAGAATGATGGCATGGCATCATTTTTAATGACTTATCATGTAAACACACTTATTCACGTGATTGTAATTGCATTTCTTATTTAATGCAAACACTGCTATTGAAAAGTTATGTTTTTTCAACGTTAGCTGAATATTGACAGCTTTGAGCACATTTGTAATGGAAACATGGCAAACGTCGCCCTGTGAGGTACTGGTGACACGTCCAGGATTTACCCCAGGATTTACATCCGAACAGACTCACCCTACACGGACAAGTGGGTAGAGAAAATAGATGAATGCTGGACATGAAATAAAAATATATTTTCTATGACATGTCTGCTGTATCTTCAGGCTGCAAAGGAGAGCAAGATTTAAAGCAGCAGCATGATCGCTGCAACTCCAAATGCTTTTTTTAACATGACCTGAGATTTTCAGTATGGGTGGCTCCCAAATGAGGGTAAGCCGAGTGGCAGCAGGCTGGTGGAGCGACCCGCCTGCTCACCCCGGCTCTGGCCTTTGAGCGGAGTTAATGATGTCACTAATATGTTCTTTAAAGACCACACGGTGATTCATGGCTTTCATTAGCCCTGTGTGCCAGGGTGTCTTTTCTAACTCTCTCTCGTTCTCTTCGCTGGCTCCGTTTTTAATGATGGCCTGGAGACGAGGTGGCACGCTTGACCCTTAATCATAGGAGGCCGCTGTGAGTGAGCAGTGGTGATGAGATGGGAGGGTTTGAGGGGGAGCGCAGCGGTCAGGGGAGGAGGGGGAGGAAATTTTTTATTTCATAATCCAGCTCCCTGGGGCTGCTTAATACTTTGACCGCACATTGTAATCTGTAGTGTTTGCAGTTACAGGGGGGGGGAGAAAAACTCACATGAGTAGAAAAACTCCTTACATGTTTAGAAGTATGTTTAACATTCAGATACCTTAACCTTTGAGAAAAGCACAATGATAACCTCAACGTGATGAAATAGAGGTTGAGAGCATGAAAAAATATTTACAGTCCGTTTTATACCCCATCTATTTTGCTACTTTGCTTTTAGAAATTCATTCATAAAACTGTCAAGTTATTTTCTTTACAGACATCAGCACAGAGGTTAGAGTTGAGCAAAAAGCCACAAAATAATGTTATCTGAAGAAGTGAGGTTCTGTTGAGCATTTTAAGCAGTTAATATGTTACCTCCTCTTTGGTTCTTTATTTTGTCAAAGTTCAAATGAGCTATTAAAGTACTTAAGAAAACTTTGTATCTCAAAAAGATCAAAGAGGTTTATCCAAATAATATTTCCCCAAAATTAAAAGAAATCTATAATTTTCTTATATGAGAAATAGAGATAGAAGGTGATAAGTCCCAAATAATCTTCCTGGACTCATCATGAGTTAAAACGTCTGCAAACCACAAAATGTCCAGATAATATCTTTGGCCCCTGGCATTATAGTCTGAAAGCTGTCGACTGTGTTCCACCACTATTTGCTTTCAGAGTCCAAAACTTTTTCTGGTATCGTACCGCAGGATTGACCCGAGTCCAACCATCCTCAGTTCATTCTTCCGAATCTTTTAACACTGAATGTTGATGCAGGTATCTGACTCAGTGTGCATTCTGCACCCTGCCTTCTAGAAGAAGTATAAATAAATGTGTGTGAATCAAATAGATATCTGCACCAGAATTAAAGGTGGAAGTTTGGTAATGACTTTTGCTGTTCCACAGTTAAATACTCAGCTCTCTGTAGTTCTCTCCAGAAATGCTGGTTTGACTGACAGCAACACAAACATCAGTATTATCATGGACAAGGTAGCAGCTCTGTCTGTGTGCTTTGAAACTACTAAAATTTCCACACTGTTGCATCATGTCCACGGCTCTACCAAAACACCACATCTGAGTGTTTCCAGGAGAGAAAACATTGCTCACACAAAGAATGTCCAGTTCTTTCTAAATAAAGGGCAACTGAGTTCATTGTTCTGAGTTCAGGTGTAAAAACTACTTGAAAAGTTATTTCAGAAAGCAGGATTACAGATAATTACTTCATAAAGTATTCAGTCAATACATCAAGAAGGACTGAAGCACCATCATAGCAATGCAATCACAATCTTTTGGTGAATTTATACTTAGAAGGTGCAACATTAAACATTTATGACATGGATAATAAATGGCAGCTTCCACACTTCTTACTTCCCGTCGTCGAAATGTGCAAAAATCCATAGAATTAATTGTTTTATAGTAATTTTACACCATTTATTCAGAGAAAAAAATTCACACAAAAAGAGATCACATATTTTCGAAGAACACAGTTGAATGCCTTCGCAAATCCACAAAATACTGGTTGGGCAAACTTCTCTGGATCCCCAGGATCCCACTAAGGATGTAGAGCTGGTCCACTGTCACTTTTTAAGCATTAATTTAAAAACGCCTGAGCTGTGACAAACAGAGCATCTCAGAGTCATGAAGAACTGATACATACTTGGTGTGTATAAAGCATGAAGTAAGTGTTTTCTGTCCAACCACCACAAACATTAATGGAGTTTGTTAAAGTCTGAATAGTTGATCCTGTGGGTTTTGTCCAAAGGCCTAGGAACCGTGTTACCAGGATATTTTTGAGGACAACAAAAGTAGGCTCCCGTATTAAACTGAAAACAAGTTTTTCAATAAAACATTAATTGTTGGAATCCTCATTATTGGTCAAAACTGTGTGCACAATCAGGGAATGTGACTTTGGTTTTCAAATGTTTACAGGGTAAAGACATGAAGTACAAATATTTCAACCTCAGAGGAAATAAAATAAGGATAATTGAACAATATGTTCAAATACAATATGTACAATATGTATTTTCAGACATTTTTCATTGTCTGTTCATTGTGTCCATTAAAGAGACAGTGAGAGGGGAAAAGTTACGTCTCTGACGGGGCGGCCAAATGTTAGCAATTTGCTTCAAACTTTGCTTCAAATTCCTGCTAAGCTATGAAGCTTAACAGGAATTGAATGTACTGCAAACAGCCATCATCCAACCATCCCACATCTTTGCCAGCAATAAAATATCTGCAATATTCCTCTTGGTCAGACTTTAATTACTGTTCACTGATTGGCCTAATTGACAATCTACCAGAGAAATCAAGGCCAATGGGAGAAATCCCAGCTGGAGCACTGAAGGGAGATGAGAATCAAAGGGAACTGCACAGGAAGGTCGGGCTACTGTAGCGCTGACCTGAAGGTAAAAGTTTAAACAGTTTGTCCAGGATGTGTGGGGTCTGCAGAGATGTTAACTTCTCTTTTCCTGACCTAGACAGACATAGGAAGGAGTCACCAATCAGAAAGTTAACCTTCATCCATGCCCATTTCACCAAAGTTGCACCAAAGACTGATTAAAAATCTTTCTGAATCTTCCAGCATGGTGCAATTTTTCAAGAGAGAAATGCATGCTGTTCTACTAGCAAAAGCAACCATGCAGTATTAGACATTGTTGCCACGAGTTTCAAAAAGTAGGTGGGCTGGGATTGTTTGTATCTCCTCTGACCAGTCCTCCCAGCATCCTATCTCAGCCTCTCACAATTTTTCCCCCATTTTTCCACCTCCTTCCTCTGACTCCCGGGTCTCCAGCATAGACTCCCCGCTAATTCAATCTCGTTATTTTTCCAAACATGGCTGAACTCTGTGGCTCTCCCTCAATCAGCGGCTGGCCTAACCCCCTGATCTCTGGCAAATGGAGCGCTGCTGTGTGTCTCTCCCCTTGCAGTTTCAGAGCACACAAAAGGCCGTGACCCAAATTGCCGGAGGATTTAGGCCCTAATCTGTCTTTGCTCTGAAGAAAAATGGACGGCTCGGACGGAGACCGCAGGAAAAGTCAGAGGAGGAGGAGAAAAATGGGAGGGGTGATTTTATAGGATTGAGGGGTATAGAAGCATTAGGAGCATAACCCCAGCTGGGAAAACATCTGCTCTTCATCATCTGGATGGCTCCTCAGTGTGTGTATGTGGGTGTGTTTTCTTGTCTGTTGTGGTCTGTAAGCAGGGATTTCACATGTCCTGCTTTACATTTTTAAAAAGCAACGGATGAGGTACCTCCTGCTCTCACCTCAACTGTAAATAATTGAAATTATCCCCAGCATCGGTGGCCTAAGTCAGCACAACATGCTACAGACAGACGTGTGGCTTTTCCAGCCAGGTCCCATAACACGCGTGTAAACAACTGTAATTGTCTGCAAAGCAAGCTCGAGTACAATAGTTATGTGTGTAATTTATTTATCATTTATTCACTGCTTCCCAACAGGCGGCTGGAGGTTAGACTTACTATGTTTACTCTCCTATGAACATCAGCAGCCAAACCTTGTGTGCAGACACACACTGACTGAAACAGAGTTAAAGTTTGGCTGCAACTCTGCCACAAATCATTGCAAACATTTGGTTTAACTCACAGGAAAAGTGTTTAGATTCAAACTTTATTACCTGTAATATTTGTGGTTCTATTGATTATGCAAACGATGAACAACATATTTAATGGAGACACAGATTACAAGTAATTATATCACAACAACATACTCTTTCTTTATTAATTCAGAAAAACCTTTCTTGATCTTCACCCAAACAAGAAAGGCTTAGACTGATGTAATGTCAGAAAGTGAGCAGGAAAGTAATTTATGAATATGCAGCTGAACTCGGATGTGAGACAAAAAATTGAACTCTGGTCCGACTGAAAACATACGTCTCGGCTTGCTTGAAATGAACTCTGGAGCAGTTCGAACTTATATGTGAAAACAGCAGGAAGTGAATTACAGCTCAGGGCATTCTGGGTAAATCCAGTTAAAACAAAGGTGTAAGTCTGTTGCTACCAGGAGAAATGGCTCTTGGTCTTTTACCAAAAACAAAAACCCTACAACTGCCAAAATCTGACGCTACTCCATTTTTGTTTACATTTTGTGAAAAAGAAAGTTGAGTTAATTTCTCTTTTGTGTTGTTTTCTTCAGTATTTCTTGGTGCAGCGCTACCACAGGCGAGGGGGGGGACAGATTTTTATAAGATCAGCAGAAAAGTAACAAATGTTGCAAATTTGGTCCCCAATCAGATTGACTCTAAAACACTCTAAACATCTTGTTTCAGCTATAGAAATGTACATAATCTTGAGATTTTGTTTGTCTTTGGTAACATAAATAGTTATTATTGTTACTTTAATAAAGGGTTTTTAGCACAAAAGGTAGGAATCCAGACATTTCTGCATAGTGTATTTCCTAGTTAGTCACTGGAGCCAAAATATTTTTTTTGTTTGTGTTTCTTTTCAGCTGGTTTGATTCTAATTAAAATGGTAAAAACTGAGATTAGATTCAATAAAATGAAAGAAAAACAGCACACGGCTCCAACAATTCCTGACTTTGGTTTTGTGAGCATTCCTAAGTTCAAAGCAACGTGATGTTAATGAAGGTTCCCATGTACAAAGAGAAGCTTATGTAAATGTTACCTCTCCAGATGTTCTGCAGCTCTCAGAGCCAGAACTCCCAGCTAGCCCGGAGCCACGTACTACCAGTTAGCATTTAGACAAACCTTTGTACCTTCTCGTGCCTATAGGGCCTATCAGCTCGTCACAGCCTAAAAATCTATATCTGCCGCTAATGAAGTTTAGCCACACATTTTAATGAAGAACCCAATTTGCATTTAAAAGTAACATGAGGGGAAATGGGTTCATTTTCCCCCCATATCTTATTTAGTATGTATATTTAAACAGAAAGTAATGCGCAGGTTTGTTCAGTGTGGTAACGGTTCTCTGTTTGTTGGGAGGTTTAGTTTTAATTGGTTACAGTATGCATGCTGCTTCTGCACAAGTGAAAACATTAACTGAAGCATGAGGCCTCCTCCAGCATAAATAAGTTTTAATCAAGTGAAATATTTCTCAGTTTTCTTCATGTCATTTCTGACAATAAGCCTTAATTTATGTTCAAATTAGAGTCAAATAATAAAACTTCAGTTGTAGATTACCTGGAAAAAATGCTTCTAAAACTTTTCCCCTCCTTTTTTGTGGATGTGTAAGGTCATCTAGATCAATTATGAGGAGTTTATAGGTATTAAGTACTGTTTTTTTTTGTTTTTTAATCCAGGCAGTTCAAAGTGCCTTACATAATGAAAACATTACACTGGCAGAATAAGTCATAAAAAATTGTAATCCAGTCCAGAATCAAACAATTGTCTAGTTATTATTAATCAAAAGCAGATTTTAGTCTGGATTTAAATTAACTTGGTGTTTTGGCATTTTTGGAGGAACATAATAACAGAATGTTGATTCTCTACTGTGCAGATTGGCCTCCAATATGACCAGACATTACATAAAGTAAGGTTATCAATAGTGCATCCCGGGGGCCATTTGTGGCCCTTAGGATCATGTTGTGTGACCCCAGATTGCACTTCAAGAAGGGTACAAATGTCACCCTCCAGCATATGGAGCTGAAGCAAATGGACTCTGTCATTTTTTTAGGATAAAATGTTTCATGACAAATTTATATCATAAATGAAAAATATTAGGGACAATGCAAAGCCATGTTGCTTTGCTTTTATTTTTGATTCGGTTCAATTAAAAATACTGGATTTTTCCCAAAGGAAACTTACATCCAATCATCAGTCATCGTGGATGGTGATGCTGTAGACCAGAATGATCTCCAGTAGCAGCCAGTCTTGCAACAAATCTGAAAAAGCCTCTGACTGAACACTTAATGCTTGACAGTCATAACTGTAATGACATGCTAATAGTTCAATATCCGGGCTTCAGAGGAAATATTTCACACCTTTTGAGATGCTAAGCAGCTGCTCTGACTTGTAAAACCTTGTTGCTACGGTTTATAGCAAATGAAAAGTAAAAAAAAGTAGGAATAAAAGTCCTCCCAGCTGCACAGCATCCAACACCAGAAGGAATAATTGTCCAAACATGTAACGCCTAAACAAAAAATTTATGAACAGAAGTCAAAAAAGAAGCGATGTAATAGCTGTTCCATCACCATACACTGCACAAGTTTCATTTTTGTTGTTGGGAATAAACTACAAAGATTGTATAAACCAATAAAATAGAAAACTATACATTTTCTTTTACTTAGCCAAATGTCTGGAACCCCTCTTCAGATTTACACAAATCTTCTACATTTCATTAAATATTGCATGTTTAAGTTTTTTGATGTATAGGTAAAAAGAAGAGAATTCACATTACCCTGCTTTTGGTATTTTTAATACAAAAGATAATAATAATTAATAAAATTATGGCACCTGAGTACTTTCACTTTGGCCCTTGTAAAACATTTGGGCACCATTCTACCAAGTTTAAATAATTTGGTGGAAGTTCAAATTATCTTTCAATATTCTTGTCAAGAAAATATAGATTTTGTTTAATCATATGAAATCTGTGGGCTCTTATTCTGAAGGCCTATTTTTCTGTACTTCTAATAATTATATTTACATATTCATGCATGAAGTGCCATGTGTACATCTCTAAGGTTTTCTTTGGATGATATTTGTTCCATGTCGTACCTGTTTGGTTTCTCTTCTACCTGTTTGCTTATGAAAGGCAGACTGCCTGTTTTATGTAAATAACAACAAGTCTTAGTCTCCTGTGTGCTGCGCTGTTATGATACTGCGAGATCTTTGCAACAATTTTCATGCTGTCCCCTGCTGGCAAAATGTGCCGCATTACCAGCTGCAGCAGGAAGGCAACTTAGCCTCGAGCAAGACTAAAGTGTGCATCAGAGTAAACTAGTTGTTTACTTTGTTTGAACTCACCCAGGAGAGAGCGACTGCTTGAAGTTTTTTTTTTTTTTTTTCTACATCTTTGACGCCCAGCTTGTGACAGAAGACCGGATGAATAACAATGTCACTTTCTTTACCTTCGCTCCAGATGTTTTCTTTTTCCCGTTCTTCTCAACATCCCATCTTTGTCTTTTATCACCTCGCTGCCACCACATCCACTCCTCTTCCCCTCTGCACTCCTCTCAAATTATTCATCTGCTCTTTTAAAGTTTTAGCGTGCAGTAAATTGATGCTGACACACAAACTACATTATATTTTTTTTGCCGCTTTTTTTCCCCGTAAACTAACAGCGCGGCTCATCTCTCTTTAATTGTGCAGCAGTTGGGGACACAGATGCTCACAGATGCAAGTGCAGGAGGGTGAGATGAGAGGAAGGAATGTGGGGATTCAAAGACGGCGGAGCGAAGGATTGTGTAATTTAGTTAAAGTGATGAGGCAGAGGCCCTAAGTGACCCAGTGCGAACGTTGCCTGTGCGCTGATGGGGATACAAGAGAAGAGGCGGAAGGAGGAAGGAATGATAACGGTTTATTTTTAACTCAAGCTCAGGTTGTAACTTTTCAAAGCTCACACCAGGATAATCAGGATTATCCTAACCAGTATATAATGAAAGTTTATACTCTTTCAGAAAGCTTTTTGCCATGTATTATGGATCTTTGTCCTGTTAGAACATCCAAGTGTGTCGAAGTTACAACCATCTTGCTGTTGATTTGAGAAGTTCAAACATTTCAAGAATGAATCGTCTCCATTTATTGTTCTATGTGTTTTGTACAATGCAAAAACAATGAATTAGGCCCTCAGTACGGCAATAGCTACATTTTAAATTATCATACAATTGCACAATTTGACATTTTGAAAATTAATTTGCTCAATGGAACAGTATGCCAATTGAAAAAAAAAAATGTTTTTTTTTTGTTGTGGTGCTAGGGTGAGATGAATTTTTGGCGTTATTGAATTCAGTGCATTTTGAAAAACAGCAACAGAAACGCTTTTTTTCACATCAGACGAGTCACATGATCAGCAAGGAGACGTTACAACTGGCGGAAAAGATGGCGGGACATATTTGGAGGATCATGATGCAGCATGTTTTTTTGTTTTGTTTTTTTTAAGGTTTTATTGGCTCTAGTGGCCTTTATTTGATAGTTAGTTGACATTAGTGACAGGAAGGTGGGTAACGAGAGAGGGGGAAGACATGCGGCAAGGGTCACCAGGCCGGGAATTGAGCCTGTGACAGCCATGTTGAGGACTGAGGCCTCCATATGTGGGTTGTGCTTAACCCCTGCGCCACCACAGCACACCCCATGACGCAGCTTGTTTTTAATGATGTATCATGTGAACAAACATATGTATTTGTAATTTTATTTGCATTTTTTTATTTAATGGAAAATTCACAACTATGAAATTGTGTTTGTTGACATTAGCAGAATATTGACAAAGTTTTGCACACATTTGTAATGGACAAGGCCTACATGGTTGACATTTAGGCCTTCTCGGTTGTTGGTAGTTTGTGCAGTGTTTCTCGGCTTAGGAGCATCCAACTGACTCTTAAAAAACACCCAGCTGTTCTTTAACATAAGTTCATGTTTTTTGTGTTTGGAAAATGAACCACTTCAAAAACCTCCCGATTGTTTAGTCACATTCAACCGGCACTCTACCTTTACCGAGCAAACCAAGTGGAGCTGATTTGCTCAGCTGGTTTTATCGCTGTATGCGCTGTACAATGACTGCTGGAAACACAAGTTTCAAGAAACCTCTTGCTGCATTCTTGTTGGTTGTGAAGGAGGGTTATGCTTTTCAAAGATGTACATTTCTATAATTATGCACTCAATTGTGCATCTGTTTGCAACCATTTTCACATGAGAATGTAAATGTTGAGATGGGGAGTTGAAGGAGAAGCAGCAGCAGTGTGTGACAAGAGGCCCTAAAACATTTTGAAATCAGTTAGGCAGAACCGATCAGACTGAAATTATAAAAGAATGATTTTGTGCAAAAAAAAAAGAAAAAAAAGAATGTACATGTTTTGTTTAGCAAATGGACATATCCTAACCTGTTCAAGGAAGCATAATAGGTCACATTTATGATTCTTTTCTACAGGAGCTCAGGCTTTATTTTCAGACAGGTACTGTCACCAGCTAAGCAAATGGCGAAATGATCAATTTCAAATTCAGGGTTTCTTCAAAGATGCAGTGTTTTATTGGTCAGTGAGGGAAGGATTCGGGCTGTGAAGTTGATCAGTTTACGGACACTGATTTGGTTTAACGTAGCTTACCGATGCTTGCTTTATACAGTGAAGTTCAAGAACAATTGATCTCCTCCGTTCTCTTTCAGTTTACCAGAGATAAAACACGTAGTGAATGGCTTTGGTCTGGGGACGTGTCAAACAGAACAGAGGTGAGATCCAAGCAACAGAAGAGTATTGATTGGGAGAAACAGCAAGATGTTTTTATTCCAGATCAGACCGAAGAGTCTGTACGGTTGTCCTTGATCCAGTCTGTTCTTACGCTGATGAACAAGTCTCAGGAGGAGGCGTCTGACTGTCTGAAAACATGTCAATACGCCTCTCAGCAGCCAAACCCTATAACACATGCCCTCATGTTACTGGAACAGGGGCATGCAGAGGTAAATCAACATAATGACAGCGTTAAAGAGATCATAAAGCGTCATGATTTCGGTAAAGTGAAAGTTAGACAGCGGAACAGATCAAAGCGGCACAAAACGCGTCAAATCTTCTGCAGATGTTTGGATGCATGTTAGTGGCAGGATGTCGCTCCCTTTTCACCGTCTTGTCACTTTCTTCTTATTACAACCCCTCCAACAGGCGGAAAATAAATAAGTCATCCCCAATATGATCGTATGCGAGTGAAGAAGCTCCGAAATGGAGGAGCGAAGAGCTTCAGCAGATGAAGTGAAGTGTTGGAAAGGGTGATTATTTTTGCTTCACTGAGGTCTTATTTTTCAAAGTGCCACTAAAAGCATGAGAGACTTATGTCACTTTGCGCTGCAAGGGCGGAAGGGTGATTTGATAAAAGATGAAAGGAAGACGGTGACGCCCCATCTGCCATTTCTTTTGGTTTCGTTTTAGACCTTTGCTCAAAATCTTGATTCTTCTCAAAATCATTTTCCTTCATGAGGCTGTGTGATATTTATGGCCAGGAGCCCACAGCTAAAGCTAATATTATGAGCTTCCACAGTGCCATCCATATTGTTTTACCTCGGCATGCCTGCGGTGAGGAATAAATAAAGTGCCTGCCGCTGCAGTGGCGCTGGCAGTGCTGGCTTTCAAAGCTTGCTCCTGCGGCAGGTTGGAGACTAGGGTGGGCTGTAGAGGGGGGTGGGGGGAAGGAAAGCAGGCTGTCACTTTAGCTCGGGTAATTTTTGATGTGCACGTCAAGGCCTTGACAAGGAGAATGTGGCCAGCTTGTACATTAGAGTTGCAGCGCAGCACTGGGGACAGGTAGTAATGCAGTCCCAGAGAGCGCCGTTCATCTGCTCACACTATGTACTTGTCTGGTGCCACACAAGGATGCCCCCTGTCGCCCCAGCAACCCCCCACCCCTCCACATCCCTCTGCTGAAATGACTTTAGTCAGTGAAGGAAGAATCCATTTACAATGTGTGCTTTATAACATCTCCTTGACAATGCAGTAGTGGATTAGAGACAGTTGTGATGAATCTTTTATAAAGATTTCCCCCCCTTCCATCTTTCTTTTCCATGTGCAGAGGCTTTCTGGGTCCTGGTGCGCCACATGCACATGTGACTGTTCAGATGTCATCGCATATTGGGGAAGGATATGGCAATGGGCGCTTAGAAAAAAAAAAGAGAGAAAAGAGAAGGAGAGTGACACAGAATTCGTCAGAGTGGGGGCATTAAAATTTATCTCCAAGTCACAGTGGCTGCCATGATAGCAGCGTGAAACTTTCCTTTAAAAATGAAACTCACTTGTCCTCTCAGTCATCCACATGCCTCGCAATCAAGACAAGCGCTCTCTGTCCTCATCAATTCTTCAATGCAGTTTTGACATTCGCTTCGTTCATTTGCATAGCCATCCAACTCGGCTGGAGCGCGGCGTTCCCTGTCGCTCCACTTTAAAACGCCGCTTTAAAATTAATGCGGGCACAAAGAAATATATAAATATATCCTAAAGTTGACATGATGTTGTTCTACATTATTCCCCTTGAAAAGGGGTTTTGTTCAAACTCGCCAGCCGAACAGATGGCAGCCATGGAGGTGTAGGCTAACAGACGCGGGTCGTCTGTCTGCTCCGAGTTATTTTAGCGCGGGAAGAGCTGCAATAAAAGTTTCACCCAGAACCTTTGCTTTGTCTTTCATGATGCTGTTATTTGATCAGATACACTCAATTATAACAAATGAGTTACATGCTTGACTGAGCAAAATATTTGTCTTTCATGAAGATTTCTCACAACAAGGAGTTTTTGTAGTTTGTTTTTGCATTTTTAATTTAAATAATTTCTGCGTGGTGTCGAAACTGATAAATCATCATTTTTCTGGAATCTTGATCCAATAATATCTGTTTATTTTATTTTTCATATCATTCTATAAAAAATAAATCTATTTAAAATGCTTACTAGTTTTTCCATAAGGCCAATATGCAAACAAAATGCACTTTATTGTTTCCAGTTGTTACAAAATAGCTGAAATTAAGTATTCAAGTTTTCCAAAATATTTAAAGTATATTGATAATTTCTGTGTGTGCAAGTATGTAAAAGTTTGCCAAACATTCATCTTTCTGGGATAATTCATCTAAATATATCAGCCAATATATTAGCTCTTTTCTGTTTTTTGTTTTTTTTTGGGGGGGGGGGGGGTTACCGACAGCTGACGTCAGGTATGTCTGTATAAGTGCCAGGGAGTCTTTTACATCAAAATTGAGAAAATTTGATGTAAAATTTGGTCCACTCTTCTGCTCAGATTTGTTTTAGTTGAGATACCTTGGATGGTTTTTGCTTTATAAATTACTGTTTAAGGTCATTGCAATTAGATCTATGTCAAAACTTTGACCAGGACACTGCAACAACTTCATTTTATGTTATTTTGGGGGTTCGTTTTGGACCATCACACTACCACCACCACCACCACCAGGTTTTGACAGTAAGATGTTTTAAGTTCTACAAATCCACAGAGACAAAGAGGATGTTTTATTTTACTATGTAGAAACTCTGAGCTAAGGGCTGGGAATGAGGAGCAAGGGGTAAAACGGGATCCTGCTAAATACTGCCAGGTCATTTGTTGTTAGTGAACATCTGAGACATTGTTTGATTTATTATTAAAGCACATATGTAGTTTAAATATATGCCTGCTTTCTGCTGTCAGGCCATTTGTGATCATTTCTATGGACAAATTTAAAGTTTGTGTTTGCTACTATTAAATTTATTGTACTGCTCCGACCAACAAGGTTCCCAGAGCCTTGGGATCAGCAACAGGCCCACAACACCATGGATCCTCTACCGTACTTAACTATAAAATTTCCCTATTTGCAGATTTTTTTTTTCATAGATCATATCAGAAATATTAGAAAGAAAATGCAGTTTGGGACAGCATATACGCGTTGCTACTTGACATGCTATTGGTTGGCATTTGGAAAATAGAATATTAATTTTCTTAAGTGCTGATATGCTGAAATCCAAGAGTTGAGATAAGAAAGACTAGATTTTAGCTTCAAAGAAAATGCTAAGACAGTTTGCTTTTTTCATGCATGTTTGGTGTATGAACTACTAAAACAGGCGTAAACATCTATAATTTTAGTTAGGTCCCAAACCCCCCACAGACACTGGATGTCCACTGTAAACCCAGATGGGAACATTGAGGCTGGATTATTGCTGAGGCTGTTTGGAATTTTAAATAAAAGCTAAATTCAAAATAGTGCAAACCAAATTTCTAGTTTCTTCACTGGCTTCCCATTTCGGCTTAGACTCGATACAAGATGTATCTTCTTCTATAAGACAGGATGTTCCCTTTGCTCCTCTGGCTCTTTTTGTCTCCATACTCCTCACACAATTTAACGTCGATGGGAGACGAGGCGTTCTTCTCAGCTGACCACGTAAAGGTGCCGCAGACCACGGAGTCTTTGAAAAAAACCTCTGTTCTTGTTTTTAAAACTTTATGATGGATATTCTAAATAAGTTTTCATGATTTGTCATTTGTAGCACCTTAAAGTAAATAGATAAATAAAATCCAAATGCTAGTTTGACAAAGTTAAACTTCACATATTTACATCTGATAAGGTGAGATGGAAATTCTCTTTAGTGAAACAGCATGTGACATATTACTATTTATAGGTTTGACACCTAACAAGGTAAAGCAGAATTTACTTAAGACTTTAATTACTTCCATTTTTTAAACTGGAAGAAATTTTCTAAATTCTGAGTGAATTTACTGAAGCATTTATTTCAGTGCTTTTATCACTAGTTTACTGTGGATAAAGTAAAGTTTGACGCTTGTTGAATTTTGTTACAAAAACAATGTTGCTCCACCATAAATGATTTGGTTGATTTATTCATTTTCTTGTCAACACTTTTAACCTCTTTCAACTTTTTTTTTTTTTTTTTTTTATGTTGAATGTTTTTGATGTGGTTAAAGAACATTTCATTCCTCTTGGCATCTCAATGTATTTATTTAATCTCTCATTAATAATTCTTCTTCAGTTGCAAAAAGGTCAGGCTAAGTTGCATTATTTCATTCCTCTTCCCATTTATTTTCCAAACCAAGTAAATCCTTTTCCCGGCGTGCGCCTCGATGTGTTTTTTTTTTCTTCTCCATTTTTTCCACTTTGAAGCTCACCTGGACGCTCTAATTGTCCATTTGAGAGGGACACCAGCGGCAGCAGAGGATTCTGAGAGCGAGTCGATGCAAATGCTGCTTTAAAAAAAATAGATATTAAAAATTGATCGGCTTTTCCATTTGAATTCAAGGTAGGCATCACTCTCCATAAGCAGGGCTGTCTCCTGAAATCAGAGGAACTGTCAGTTCTGTGGCTGGCTGTTTACAAACTACGAGGCTGAAAATGAGACCTGCTCCCTGCGGACAAGTGCCTTGTACAAATATAAATAATGAATATTCAATGAATAATTTCTGCCCTTTAATAATGTACAACTTGCCGAAATTGACTCACACTGTGAAACTGGAGAATCTTACTAAAAGTGGATAATGCTGAGGTACAATAGAGGTAAGAGCGTTGCGTGTGGCAGAGAGAAACAGGGCCCAGATGACCCTGAGGTTACCTCTGCAAGGCATCCTGTGCAAGTGGCATTAAACTCAGAATATCCAAAAAATTAATATTAAGTGATGATTTAACTACACAATCTGCAAAAAAGGGGGATTAAATCCAACTTTATCTGCAGATCCTGGCCTTCAGAGTCGGGGAGGATCGGATAAATCCCTCCTCTTCTCTGCCTGGATGTCTTCTTACGAGGAATACTGTAGGGCGGAGATTTGATAAATGGTTAATTATGGAAATTATTGTGCTGAAGCTTAACTGTAATTAGTTTTAATTTGCTAATTGGGAAGAATTAGTGCAATTAACTGTATAATGATGTCTTTTTTTTCTTGAAAGCGTTTTGTGCAAATTTAAGGATGTACTGTGGCTCGCCAAAGTATTCACACCCTTTGAAACTTTTCACATTTTCTGGGTGTTGTCATCACCAACGTCAGTGTGACTGATGTCTGTGATGAAAATCTTCTTAAATAAAATTAGGATTTTATCTTCTTAACCAACGCAAAGTTGTGTTGGATTGTGAAATGGAAAGAAAACAATGGTTTACAACATTTTTTCTTTTCACTACTTTAAGTCTGAAAAGTGTGGCATGAATTTATATTCAGCTGCCTAGAGTCAATACCTTGTAGAAAAACATTTACAAAGTATTGTAAATGTGACTCTACATTTACAATACTGTAACCGGTCTGTCTCTGGTTTCTACAAGAATTAATCTTTTTGTCATTTGTGGACATCAATTTTCAAGTCTCAGCAAATATTCTCAGCCAAACTACAAGTGGACTTTGATTGGACCATTCTAACCTAAACCAGTGTTTCTTATTGGTGTTTCTTCCTTGAATGGGTTAGGATTGGTCTGTTTTTGCAGAAAATGTTTCTCTGTTATTGAGATTTTATTCTGCTCGTTTCTGCCTATTCTGATCTCCTTTCAGGATGAGATGTCTTAGGGCATCTTGTCACTTTAAATCCAAGTAAGCTGGTGCTGGTCATGCCCCCCAAATTAATGTTTACATCCTCACGTGAAAATGGCTGCAAACAGATGTACAACTGTACAACCATACATCTTTGAAAAGCAAAAGTAGAGCCTCCTGCACAACAAACAAGAATTCCACAAGTAGTTTCTAAACCAGCTGATCAAATGGCTGGCACTTCTATTGGGTTGCTAGGTAACAGGCTGAGCTCAGCTGGGGGTGCTAGGTAACAGTGCAGTACCCATTGAATGTAACTCGACAATCAGGAGGTTTTTAAAACAGCTCATTTTAAAGACACCAAAACACATTCGCCTGTTGCCAAAACAAAACAAAAAAAAAACTGCTGGGTGGCTGTTTTAAGCGCTTGGGCATTTTGGGGGCAGCAGAAACCAAAATGGAAATATAAAATTAGAATTTTGCATAACAGGTCCCCTTTAATCCAGGTCCTCAGAAATCTGTCCTGCATGTTTAGGAGATTTTTGAAGTGTTTCCCTGCTGACACAAAAGAAGGGGGGGATGAGCAGGCGAACATGAGTATGATTGACAGCACTAAGACCCGCCTCCTAGTTCTGGTAGGTTATTTGCAGTGAGCACTGGGGGAACTGGAAGAAGGCAGAGAAACTTTATTTTTTTCACAGATTATCTGTCTCGTACCATACAGTTTATGAAACTACTTTTCATAAAAGTTACAGACTGCAGTTTTAAATGTTTCCTGCTAATGAACTCCTGAGTGAAGGTTTTTTTTTTCCCTGTAACCAGTTGGTTTTTACCACAGAGTTGGATTGTGTTAAGGCATCCTCTTCTGCTGGAGACAGTCGGGTATAAAACAAGGATGTCTGTTCTCCCCACACCGCCTTCCTCCGTGTGTCACACCAGCACAGAACTCAAACCGAGTATTAGAGCGGCCTCGGCTCAAGGTGCTCAGACTCTCTGCTAATAACACCATCCAGAATTCACGCCTTCCAAATGGGTTAATGTGTTTTTGCCCTGAGGGCCCTATCTACCTCAACAGCAGGACTCTCTCTGCACTTCCATTAAGCTACAACACTGCCGCCTATTAGCTGCTTTAGTGTGCACAGGGGCTACAAGTGCGAAGTCGAGTGCAGACCCAGCTTTGTGTGTGTGTGTGTGTGTGTGCGTGTGTGTGTGTGTGTGAGTGTTATGTGTGCGTGTGTGTGAGTGTTATGTATGCGTGTGTGTCTGTGTGCGTGTTGGACCACAGAGTGTCCCGACCTGGAGCTGCATGGCACCGCTGCTGCAGGAGAGAACAATATTGTGGCCCCTGACAGCTTGTTAAAGACTTGACTGTGTTGTCTGCTGGGTTGTGTATTAGCACCCTGTAACACACTACATACATTTAACACACATATATGGCTTGTTTGTTGCTCAGTGTGAGTGTGAAACACAGGTAAAATTCAAGCTGAAGAACGAAAAACAGAGACGCTGTCACTCAACGCTTGAAAGCATCACTTTAAATTTGTTACTGTTTTATTTCTTCCTTTAAAATCCCTAAAAACAAACAATGATGTTGTAAATTATGAACTAATCCTGGTTTAGGAAACCAGTTCAAGCAGCAAAAACCTTTTATAATCCATAGAGTAACGAAGAGCACTGCAAAAACACATCTTTCTTACCAAGTATTTTTGATCTAATTTCCGTAAAAATATCTTAGCACTAATATTTTGCAGAAATGCTGCTACTCAGTTAGTCGTATTTCAAGTGTAATAAGATATTTGCTCTAGAAAGTAGATCACAAATACCTGGAAAAGTTTGTATTTTTGCAGTCAGTGTCTTGCAAATAAGTATTCATGATTTTCTGTATTAGTCCAACACAGAAATAGTAAAAGAAGAATTTATTTATTCAAAAATGTTTATAAAATCTGAAAAATGCAATTTTTACATATTCAACACCCCCTTTATTTTGTGACCCCTAAAGCATTAAAATGTGACCAACTGAATGCAGGAACCAGAAAATAGACTCCACCTGTCAGTTTAATTAATTAATAATAATTTCTGTTGAGGTTTTCATGTGAATATTAGTGAACAATCAGCAACAAGAAGATCAACGAACGAAGCAGACAAGTCGGGGGAAATTTGTTGCAACCCTTAACGCATGCTTGAGTTATAAAAACTTTATGTGTTCGTCTATCACTTAACATATTAAAATACACAAACTTTGTGGTTGTATTTTCATAAATGGATATACATATACAGTTAAAATTTTAAAAAATGTTTCCTTGCAAATGTAGTTTTAAGATTATTTTCATTGAACCAAGAAAAGCATTTCTGAAAGGAAGTGAGACAAGAATCCCTTAAAAGACAATAAAACAAGTTAAAAAGAGAATCAGTTTTTAAAGGGATACTTTTAGTTTCATTTTATTATTTTCTTATAGCTTTTCACATAGGAAAAGCTATAATACCTTGATTTGATGAGGAGCTTCAAACCTCCTTACTGTCACCCTAATCTTTATACCCTTCAAGACAGACAGACAGACAGACAGACAGACAGACAGACAGACAGATATTAAAATCATACTTTCTATTTCTCTCTTAAATATCCAATTTCCATTCCTTTAAGATGGACTAGAAATAAGTCAGAAAACTCACCAAAGTCCAAAAAAAAAAGATCGTCAGAAAGCCTAACATACATCGATCAACATTATTTTCAGAGTCTGAAGCAAAATATGAACAAAAAACATTTAAGCGTCTTAAACAGAACTGTGCAACATTAATATATTTACTATTAAATGTTTATTTTTCATTTTGTGGATTGTGTTGTCATGTTTGACATTAGAAATAGAACCACCACTCTTCTTGCTCGTTTCCAGTATCACCTTCCAAATCTCAACCGGAGCAAATGGGAAGTTATAAATACAGACGGAAAAACACTTTATTTCAGTGATATAAGAAAAGAGACTTTATATTCTGAAAACACCAGCTGATAAAACATTTCCACCACATTTTAGGATAACAGATGTTCAAATAATTTCAATAATGTTGTTGTAAATATTGAGGGGAGTCTTGTTTAATTATCAGAGATATGAAAACAAAAAGAGGACAAATATTCAGTGTTTCACATAATTATTTAAATTCAGTGTAACTTTTATAATTTACGACAAGTCATATTTGATTCTCTTAGACTCTGCACTACATAAGCGTTTAAAATTAATCGGGATATCAGTTTAAAACTGTATCTTTATATCAGAATCTTTTAACGTCTTTTTTTAAAATATGAAACAAATAAATTGGAGGAAATTAGTTTTGTCGTTTTTTTTAGTTAAAGTGAAAGAATAGCTAAAAATTAGAGTAAATAATAAAAAGGGATAAATTATATGATGTATTATGTAAAATATTAGAAAAGTTGGGTGAGGAGAAAAACTGATTATGAATGTAATCTAATAATCTAATTTAAATTAAATGAGTTTAACTTTTCCCTTATTTATCTCATATATGTATATATTAATTTTGAAGCAAATCAGAAACATTTTGTTTGGAGAAATGCTATTTCCTTGTTAATATAAATAGTATCCATTAGTATGTGGTTATTATTTGTATTTTTCTCTCAATGGACTAAAGAACACCCTGTTTTCAAAGTCAGACATCTTTAATCTACTGTTTCTTGTTGTGTTTAATGCAATTTTAATTGTTTATACTATTAATCAAAGTAACTATGTTTTATTTTAATTCTGTTTCTTTATTTTAATATATTTATCACCAGCACAGACATTATTTCAACTTTAAACTGTTGTAATATCTCTGTGTGCTTTTATTTCTTCACAAACAGGAGCTGCTTAATGTTTAGTGTCAGCCTGCCCCCTAGTGGACACTCAGCCCGTCCAATGATGCAAAGCCCTGCCGTTTACTGAGCAACGCATACACAGAGCAGTAAAAGGAAAACATCTATAAAAGTTGTATAAGTTTTGTTAAAATGAATAAATCATCTATTAAAATGTGTTGATTAGATTTCACAAGATGCACATGTAGTGAATTATGTTGCACAAACTATTGGAGCTAAAACGCCGCAGGCTCTCGCCAGTTGTGTGTCTGTGAACATTTATTTGTGTTTAAGGAGGCTAAGCCATTATTCATGGTGTTTGATGCCAAAGTCAATAAAAAGCTATACATGAATGGGAGTAAAAATCTCCCTCTGTTCTCTGAAAACGGCAGCTCACTGTGTCTGACTCTGACGACAATAACTCAAGAGTCTGAATATGGATGAACTTCTCAGAACTCCTCAGAGATGCAATGCATATAGTTGATGAATTTCCATGAGTGACCGGACCAGACCGTATCATGGAGAGTAAAATAGATCGGACCAACTCAGAGACAGCAGAACTAATTAAATGGATAAAATATATATATGGCCCCCTCGGAGTGTGTAAAATTAATAGGGGAGCAAAGAACTTGCCTGGAAGCCACTTCATTCACTCTGCAGCGCCGCATGCCTGGGCTATCAGAGGGCACAAGAGGTGCTACATACGTTAGCATGAGATAGTGTGAGTGCATTTATTGCACCTTTATCTGCTTTTACTGGTGCATGAATAGTTCTTGAATGTTTTATAATCAAACATTTAAAACCAACATGTTGAATTTAAGAGTTTTAAACCTTGTTTGTTAGGGGGGGGAAGGGTTTGCAAAGGAAATTTTAAGTCAGACAAAAATGTGCCTTGGCTTCTCTTTGTTTAAGAAGAAGCAAATTAAACAACAAGTAAAAACGTTACATTGCAGTAGCAAAGTAAGGGGAAACAATGGCAGTTCATATGTCCCTGTTATTTATCGAACACAGTTCTAATCAAATGCGTTTCTAGCCTTGATTTAAAGGAACTGTTTCAGCAGTTTTGCAGCTTTATGGAAGTTTGTTCCAGATTATTGGAGCATGAAAACTGAATGCTGCTTCTTTATGTTTGGTTTTGGTTCTGGGGTTGCAGAGCCGACCAGAACCAGAAGACCTGAGAGGTCTGGAAGATCTTTAACGTATTTTGGTGATAAATCGTTCAGTAATTTATGAACTTACAGAAACATATTATTTTAGGCAGAGCTTCACAGGTTTGCCTAAAATATCAGTCAGACAGATCCACAATGCTGCTGCTCACATTTTGACTAAAACTAGAAAAATGGAGCACATCGTATCAGGTCTAAAGTTCTTAAAATGTTTCTGTTAGTTAATAAATCACTAAACAGCGCAGCACCAAAATACATTAAAGACCTTTTGTACTAACCTTCCAGATCACTCAGGTCTTCTGGTTCTGGTTCTGACCTTTTGCATACAAGTTATTAATAAACCTTTCCAAAGAATTTAAATGTGAGCTAGTTCTATTGCCTTCTATGTTTTATTTGTGTTTTATTTCAGTGGCTTTTTTGGAGCCCCCTGCTGGCCTGGAGGCCTCAAGCAGCGGCTCAGTTCGGTTATGCCTTCGTTTTGATCTGAGCCTGCCATATGTATCCAGTTTGAAATTCAAACCTTTGTTGTCTTTAGCTAACATTTCTGTGTGGATGGTGAAATGGGAAATGAAAGTTAAACCATTACCTCAATAAGAGACGGTTTAAAAAAAAAACTCACAACCTGATTTAGTTCAATCAAACTAAATCGGAAGATCAAAAAACTTAGTTTTTCGGTCTTCATCGATAAGAGATCTAGTGTCAAAAGAAAATATTAGACACTTGTGCAGTTAATTTTGTTTGCAATTCAACCAACATTTATCTTTGCTTTAAAACAACAATGAAATACAACATATTAGAGCCATTGATTCTGTCAAAACCATTTTTGAGATTTGAAAATTTTGAGAATAGTCTCTAAAATTTTCTTAAAAAAGAAAAATTCCACTTTTTGGAATTTTCTGATAGTTTTGACAAAAACAAATATACTCCTCCCTTTTTTCTATCTATAATGGGGCTAATACGAGAAGACAAACCTGCATGCAAACAGAATTTTCCAGTATTCAACTATAATCTTTAGCTGCACAGCCAGAGATGAGCAGCTTTTTCAAAAATCTTCCCCCTCCCTTCCTCTGGGCATCTTGAAGTAAAACTGTAGTAAACCAAATCCACCACTAGAGGTCACACCTGTGAGACGAATTTCAAAGGAGCGTCCAGTCCTGCCAACTCGCCTGGCCTTGACCATGCACTTGGGAAGCCATCATTTATTTTTGGAGCCTTAGGCTGCGTAGCTGCTGTGAGACTGGCAGGGGGTGAGGAGGGTAAGGAGGGAGGAAGAGATGCAGGAGGAGGGGAAGCAGGGCAAGTCACGCCAGCACCAGGCAGTGACACAAAAAGCATTGTCCTGATTTAATGGCTGTGAAGTCTTGCCTCCCCTTGGTCCAAGGAGCTGCTGATGCTTAATTAGGACGAACATTCATTTAAAGACACAACACCTCAGCTCCGGCAAGGCCGGCCCGGAGCGAAGACAATTCAATCCATCTCCCGCCATCGCGGGGGGGATGAGTTATAAGGACGGGACGGGTTCCTGTCGCCGCCCTGCGCAGCGTATTCACTCCTCGTTCAATATGGAGGCCATAAAATTCTCACCAGGCTCTAATGTGAAGAGTGAAACCTCTGATGAGTCATCAGGTAAAATCATACGGCCTGAAAATGTATTTGATTCATGAGAGGATGGGGAGAGATTTTCAGTAATGAACAACGTTGGAGACAGCTGTTCCTCACAATGCCTTGCTCAAGTATTCACACTGTGAAATTTTTCACATTTTGTCTCAATTTAATAAAAATAGAACATAGTGTCACCTCTTCTGCCAACCTTGAACATCTAAAGACTGAATTGTTTTCCCCATTTTTCTCCACAAATTGATCCTTGCCCCAGATTCTCAGTTTAGTTCTGGATTTCAACTGGACCAGAAACAGTTTGTATGATGAGCTCAACAGATGTGCTGTTCTACCAGGTGCTGGCTAATTGCTGCTGCTAGTCTGGAGGAGCTGAGACGAGAAGAGGAGCTCCGTGAGGTGGAAGCTGAGCTGGAGACTGCAGCTCAAAGGTGGCCCTTCATGAAAGCAAGCGTTTAGGCACATAGTGATGGTTGCCACGGGAGATTCCAGGATTTCTCAAACATGAATGAAATAATTAAGGCAACACTCCAGGTATGTTTTTGATGAGGGAATAATATAACAAAATTGACCTTAAAAGTCAATTTTACATAATACCCCCTTCAAAAGAACAGTAACCATGGTGTGATTTTGGAAATAAATCACTATGATCATGAACACCTGGGCGTCCACTGCACACCACAGTTCAGCTTTTTGTTTGTAAAAATGATTTGTTAACCAATTTCTTCTCCCACTTGACAATGTTGTGTTTATGTGTCCCATAAGCATCCAAGAAAATACTGACTAATCTGTTACACTTTGTAGGGATGAAATATTATTTTGTTCAAGTACCAAATTTAAACAAATAACTGAAAGCTGATATTGTCTTTTATTGCAGGGATATTAGTAATTTATCAATGAAAATTGTCAAATTTAGATTAGCTCTTAACTGTTGGTTGAATTATATTGACATTATTTACCTGTCAGACACTGACAGCATTATTATGTCCCTTCTCATAAAACAGGACCAAAATCACTTCCTGCTCCATTTGTAGAGGTTTTACTTGCTTTAAAAAAATAATTCAAACTAAGCTGAAAGTGTTACTGCATTTTTATTTAGAGACGTAATGATTCGAGTCAAACTCATTCTTAAGCCTCCCTTCCATACAAATATCTGCCATAATGGTTTTTCTATTGATTTAAATCCAAACATATAAAAACTCCCTTCTCCATTATATCAAAATGCATATTTCTTAATTATTTATCGCAAGGCCTTTAAGCACCCAGGTCTTTTGAATTTTTTATTTCTGCTCAGCTTCAAACAGGAGATCTTGTATTAAAAAAAAAAAGAAAAGAAAAAGAAGAAAAAAGGGGAGACCCAGTTTTGGGGTGTGGGAATTGCTGCAGGACCAAGCTGACAGGATTCTCAGTCTCAAGGCGCCTCACAGTTTTTCATTTACAGCACAGCAAAGGCACAAATCCAGGTCAATTAAAATAAGGAGAAAGACTGACTGGGACGGACGCCACCACCCTTACCTGCCACAAGAGGGCACAAGGGGTGCGGAGGTGTCTAAACCATAAAAACGTTTCAGCTGGGGGGGGGGGGGGCCCAGATAACGCAGTGACAGTCACAGCTCCACTTTACGCGGTTAATCTGAAGGTTAGATGGTCTTCTGCTGAGCAGGATATGACATCAGCTGTCACAATAAACAAAAAGAAAAATAATGATGTAAGAAAGTGTCCCAAGTTTAATTTTGTGTGCAGAGTTAAAAGCCCTTCTCCCCATCACTTTTGGCTCTTCATAAAAGCTTATTAGATGTCTCATCATTTGGGTCGTATACCTTTAAATGCATTTGGCCTATAAAAGCTGCTCCTGCAACCCTTACATTTCTATATTCTAGGTGTGTGTGTGTGTGTGCGCGTGTGCGTGTGTGTGGGAGGGGATGGGGGGTGAAAGTGAGAGAGAGACAAGCAGAATTCCTCCTTCACTTTCCATGACGGTCATTAAAAGCTCTCAAAGTGACACACTGGCATTAAAAAAAAAAGAAAGAAAAGCCTGTGTGTGTAACGCTGCGGAGAGTCACTTTGATTTTAATGGCCTGTTGTTCCCAGAGTGTTGAATGGAAATTTATATCATGAACTTAACACTTTTGCTGTCCCTCAACTACAAACAGGAGCAGAAACTCCTGGCTCAGGTTAGTGTGTCTGTGCTTTCAGAAGTGATTTTGTTTTAGGGCAGGGGTGCCTAAAGTCGGTACTGGAGGGCCGGCATCCTGCATGTTTTAGTTCTCTCCCTGGTTTAACACACCTGGATCAAATGATGGCTCATTAGAAAACCTAAGAGGAACACTGACATTCTGAAAAGGTTGTTACTACCACCAGGAAGAGAACTAAAACGTGCAGGATGTCGGCCCTCCAGGACCGACTTTGGGCACCCCTGTTTTAGGGTAAATGTGTCTTTTTCATTTAAAACGTGGGATTGTAGAGTCATTATGACCTCCATGGTGGCCAGAGATGGGCTGAAGTCATAACTCTTCCGTCAGGCTGCACCCCTGAGCCCCGTCCCAGGCAAAAACCACAGAGCTTCCCTCCAGAACTCCAGGACCACACACATGCTGCTCGGGCATTTCCACAGTGGCACTTCCAGTCAGACATTCCCCATGTTCAAACAACCAAAAACATAATATCACTTCATGGAAAGAAGCGCTGTGACCCTGGCTTACAGTCAGAGTATTTGCTGAAGCTCGGACTTGAAAGAAACCTCAGCGTCTCGCAAAATTTCTCAGTGAATTGAACAGCGAGTCTCATTGGGTTCAACCTTTTTAAATGCTTTGTCTGTTTTTGCCTCTTTATGCTTCATGCATTAGAGCTTTTTGGTAGGAAAAAAAAAACTAAAACAGGGCTGAGATTATCCATTGATGTAATCGTGATTAATTGATTGTTGAAATAATTGTCAACTAATTTAGTCAATAATTAATAACTAATTGAGTATACAGACTCTACAAAATGCCATTTGCTGAAAGAACAACACACTCAGAGCAGTAATTGATCCAGATTTGTACAAATATAGAGAGATATTTTGGATTTAAGGTAACAAAAATATGCTTTATATATTTTTGGTAAAAATGTTTTACCCGAAACTCTTCAAGTAGCATAGACTTAGCTTCACCTGGTTCGAATTCTGTAAAAAAACAAAAAAGCTCCTATTAAGCACCTTTCACAATTCATTTATTAATTGGGTAATCCAAAACATAATCAACAGATCAGTCCCACACTGCATTCTTGTTAAGACAAGCAGAAGCATGTATTTTATTTGATTATTTGCTCCAGATGCAAAATGATCCAACATGCACTACACCTAAGGAATGTTACTGTGTGTTACTGCATTTTAGGCAACGACATGTATATTTTCTTATTTAATTAATACACAAATTTAATTAAAGTTTAATTTTTAAATCAAAAGCTGCCAGGGGTGTTACCCCATTTTTTTTTTTTTGTCTGATGTAATACTCTAATCTCAAATGTTGTGTTTTCATCAGTTTTAAGTAGAAAATCATTATAATTAACAGATGTGAAGGCTTTGAAACATCAGTCTGTGTAAAATTAATCTGTATAATGTTTCACTGAGACAAGTGAGTTACTGGAATAAATTAACTTTTCAAAACTATTCTCATTTATTAAAAATGACTGTAAATAAAAGAATTAAAAATTTTTTTTCCTACTTTTGAAGGGTTAACATCTCTTTCAGTGGATTTCACTTTCATTATTATAAGTCTGACACTGACCATGATTTCATTTTATCAATAGAGATATGTATCGCAGACGGCTCTGTGTTTATTTGTCCAGTCATTCATTGATGGTTGATCCGGAAACAACTTCACGCTGGTGTCTGACCACCTTTGGTTTCCTTTTAAAATATTTTCAGAAACAAAAACAGGACAAAACACCATATAACTCAACAAGGCAGAATAAATCCTGCGCAATGTGATGCTAAAAGCATTTTCAGACTCCTCAATGCTTCCAGCACCTCATCATTTCATCCGGTGACACGCCAGACGCTCGGGTACGTTGGTCTGAGAGGAATCAACAATAAAAGGCTCATGCATTACCATTATTACTATTTTGGGTGCATGCCAGAAACACTCCATAATACCTTGCATGGCAGACAAATTGGCATTCGGAACAGCGGCGTAATGGAGGTTAACTGCCTGAATGCAGGGTTACCGTGTACTTCATGCAAATCTCCTGTGCACAGTGGTGAGACTTGGCTGATAAACAGGACAGGCAGCAGAGATTCTGAAGCAAGCCTGATTGATGTTTTATTAAGCAACATGTTTACCTCATTTCCAGCCTCGCTGTCAGGCAACCGAACGGGAATTTCATACTACTGTGAGTCCAAAGGCTGCTACTAATGGCACCTCTTTTGTTCAAACTTCTTTTTTATTAATTAAAGCTCGAATGTGTTCAGTTTCTGGTCTTTTCTGGTCAAAGTTTTGTTGAAAGGTTTTTTTCTTTTGCAATGTTAAGGAAATCTATCATTTCATCCTTTAGCAAACAGGGCAATACTTTTCTTGTTATTGCTTAATGAAAAAAAATTGCACTCTTACTTTATTAGATTACTAAATGTCACATTTTCATTGCCATAAGCAGAAAATCATCATAATTAACATAAATAAAGGCTGGAAAACACCAGTTTGTGTTTAATTAATTTATATAAAGTGTTTCACTTAGCGTTAAACTTCATGAAATAAATGGATTTTTCAATAATATTATAATTCTAATTTATTGAAATAAATACAGGTTACATTTCTTTAAAAAGCACTCAGTGTTCTGCTGTGTTTTGTCACCAAAACGTAAAATCTCTGGGTCCAACTTTGACCTGGACGCAACTTCATCTCAAGGTTAATTTACCACGCCTTCTAAAACTACCCACGCCACTGGAACAGTTTTCCATGTTACGACCATGAACTTTAATATGAAACAGATTTAAACACAAAGAAATATATAGTTGCAAAGAGGAAGGAAAATAAAGAAAAATCTGAAAAGTGTGGCATGCATTTGTATTCAGCCCACTTTGGTTGAATACCACAAAATAAAATCCAGGACAAGTTGCTGAATTAGCAAACAAAATTAATCTGTGTGTAAAATTAGTGAACAACCAGCATCAAGAAGACCAACAGACAGATCAGAAGGAGAGATGTATAGAACTTTAAAGTATTGTTAGGTTATAAACCAAGATTTAAAGCTTTGAACATCACACAGCCCTCTACTAAATCCATCATACAAGCAAGAAAAATGAAGGACAACTGCAAAACCTTACATGACTCCTTCATATTCCTGCACTCCACTGCAAAAACACACAATTTTACCAGGAATGTTGGTTTAGTTTTTAGTGGAAATATGTTAATACACTTGAAATGAGATAAAACTAACTTATAAGTAACTTTTCAGCAAAACATAGGCTCTTGTTTTAAGTCAACAATTCCTTAACATTGATGAAAAAGTAGTAGTTCCACTAGTAGATTATTTCACGGAAAAAATGTCTCCTTATAAAAGAAATCAACGACCAATGGAAGAAGTACTTTTTGTCAATACTAAGGAACTGTTGACGTAAAACAGACACATTTCTTGCTGAAAAGTCACTTGTAAGTTAGTTTTGTTTCAAGTCTACTACCATATTTGAACTAGTAGACCACTAAGTTTGCAAAACATTGTAACATTTTACTCCGTATCTGGATTCTCAACTGCTTATATCAATAAAATTAATTCAATTTTCTCTAGAAAGAGAAACTCCATACTTCCCTGACTTGATCTCATTTTTTCTCGGTGTCTGTGTTGAGAAGTGTGCTTGTGATGCTGTGTGTCCCCGGCCCTTCAGGCTGAACTGGGTCAGGTCACAGTCAATAAGACAATACGGGTAACATTCGTAGGCAACTCGGTGTGTTTCCAAAATAGAGCCTACTATTGTGGGACAGCTGCAAAGTCTTTTCTAGTCGAAGTTCAAGGACTCACGTGGAGCGCAACGTTCGAGTCTCTTCCTGCCTCAGTCTTTGGCGAGTCAGTGAATGTCCACAACAACGTGAAGTGAAACCTTTCAGCGCTGTTGCTTCAGAAGGAGCACCTAGTTACCCTCCTCTAACCTTACCATCTGCATCAAGCTGCCATTCGGAGCCAAGATTAATCACAGAAGCTCCTGTGCGTGCTGGGAATAGAAGTTTTCCAGATAACAAGGTCAAGGGTCACATTTTTGGCTGAGGTTGAGCGTCCTCGGGGGCTAAATAAAGAGCCTAGGAGTTGCACAGCAGCTCGGGCTACCACAGGCCTTCACACTCAATTAGGATCAAAACAACCATCTGATTTTAACTTGGATTGAGGATTCTGAGAAACAAAGAAGGGCAACACACACACAAGGCTTGAAGATATAAGTAAAGCGTTTTTCCCCCTTATTTTTGGATACGAATCCAAACCGATGGAGATTCAATCAATTTAAAAATAGAAAGACGGGTCTGTTTTATTACTTTAACAGTCACAATGTTCCTTAGGTGTTTGTTTATCTTGCTGAAACCCAGCCGGACCTCTGACCCAGACTGCAGGATGTGAAAGCAAAGGCACAAAATGAGAGGTCACGGCCATCGTTTACGTCCTGAGCACATGACAGGCTGTCAGGCAGAGGTTAAAGCTGGTCAGGATCACAAAACAACACATGCACAAACAAACAGCTGCTCAGAACCAACAAATAAGAGTTATATACTGAAGAAGTTTGATTCAAAAGAGAAACGGGAATTCATGACACACAGAATCAAACAAAATCTTACCAAGTATTTTTGGTCTAGTTTCTTTTCAAAAGGAATTTTTAAGTTGACAAATGAGCTTCATCAGATTATTCTAATTTTTTCAATATGACTGTATATGAAGGGAATTTAACTTCTGAATTATATTCTAATTTCTTGATATTCACCTCAACCAGACACATCGGGTTCTAACCAGGTTCTTTAGTGGCTCTGAAGCCAAAACTTTTCTCCCTGGTAAATTCTGACATCAATTGAACACGGCCTATAAAATCATGACACAACATAGTTAATGTTTGTCATGTTTATGTCCTTTCTTAATAAATATAAAAACTGTAAATGCTGGACAAGGCAGAAAACAAATCAGGAGGAAGATTAATTTGTTCAATATAAATGTGTGCATCCTCCTTTTTAAAGCCTGGTAAAAATCATCTTTATGATAATATCCACTCTGAATAGATCTGCATTAACAGAAGGCAGATATTTGTCCTTGTCCAAATGGGAACGCGGCACAGCCAAACATAAAACCCACCACCGGTTGTCCTTGTCATCCTTTGATCCCTTGTGAAGAGGCTAGACAGTCATGCTGCAGTGATCAGTCAGGGTCACATCCTCCTCCGCTCCTCTTACCTCTTCCTTCCTGCAGTTTTATGTCTCAGGCAGATGGTGGTGCTGTAAGACTTAAAGCTGACCCCCCCCCACACCTCCTCTTTTTTTTTCCCTTTTTCTCCAAACATAACAAGGCTGTCACCTATTCTATCCTCTTTTGTCCTCTCCGCTCCATCACTCACCTCGGCACGTCAGCAGTGAACCACTGCAGCATCCTCCTCCTCCTCCAGCCCGCTCAGGAGGGGAGCAGAGACCCCAACTCAGCACAAACTATCCTTGATGAGCGAGGAAACACACACTAAGCTGCAAAACAAAACAAAAAATCTAATTTTTTAAATTTAATTTCAGTGCTTTAGATTAAATATAAAAGATTCCTAAAAATGCTGAAGCAATAGCTGCAATAAAAGTTTTTTAATTACCAAAAAGAAGCATTGAATTGCATATCCTCTCCGAGGTCATTTGTGTGAATCATAATATTTTGGTTCCCGTTGAGGCCACACAGCCTGCAGCTCAATTATGATTCCAGTGGGTAAATATTTGTCTGCGCTAACCCCTCGCTAGGTGCCATAATGGTTCTTTGTGTGTTGCAGCGTGCACATTTCCTTTCTGTGGACCTATCACTCAGTGCCACTGTGTGTGTGTGTGTGTATACAGCAGCTCAATCACCCCTCCACCCCCTAACATTTTCTCTACAGCTGCAGCTCGGCGGAGTTTGATCAATAATGCGTCCTTCATTCTCAAATCAGGCCTGACCTTGGCAGCCTTTTGTCTCCTTCCAGGGGCCAGAGTGCGCATGCACAGGTTGGAAAACAAGGCTCTCAAAAATGAAAAAAAAAAAAAAAAAAACAGAAAAAAAAAAAATCCACCCTTGGAAGGAAATTAACTGCCCTTGCTGCGTCTACAATGCGGCTCCCTCTCATTACCAATCTAATGAATCACATATTTGTTACAATTTTTTTTATCTCAGTGTAATGAGGTGATACTGCTTTTGAACTTATTTGCGAAATAACCATGGGCCGTGCTGAAATGAATCCCTGCATATGCTGCTGCATTGATTTCCAAACCCGACCGAGCAAACAGAACCCAAGCAGAATCGAAGACGACACAAAAAAAGAAAGGAGGAAAAGGTGGCCCTGTGTGCTCAGAGTTGCTTTAAAAGAACCAAATCTCTGAAGGCTGCTGCAGAGGGCAAAGAAAGTCGATCTAACAGATCCGTTTACATGTTAATGCAGCCTGCAGGGGGCACCATTTATAGATTAGTCCTGCAGTCGCTCTCTTTGTTATTCTCTAATATACATCTGCCTGCTTGAGAAATGCTTTCTGTCACAGGTACATATTGGATCCGTCAGTAATGGTGCATTAAGAAGAGCAACAGGTTACTCCAGTATGCCGCGGTGCTCCATCATGCTACCTGGCCGACAATTTACTCCCAACTCCACATCACGTTACTGGAACTCCGTCCAATTGCTTTTAAAAAGTAACTGTAGCATTTTGTGCTGTTGTAGTCAGATTTGAGTTCAGTGGCTAAAAATTGTAGTCAAGAAATTTTTACACAAAAGTGAAAACGGTCAAAGAAATTACTCTAGTAAAAGGTTATCTAGTTTAAAGGTTACTCAAATATTGATCCAAACATCTGATTTAAAATAAAAAAAACAGACAAAAATGTAGTCATGTACAAATTATGGTGTTTTAAACACTAAAATAGAAAAAATACAAATAACATGGTTATAAAATAACAGATTCAGGCAGATCTTTTCCAACTATGTAACTGATATTTAGATGGTAATGCAAATATGCTGCATGTCAGAACAGAGTCAAGTACTTACAGTACCAAAAAGCACATCAGAAAATGTCAGAAAAATAAATATTTTCCACAAACGATAAGTCTTACTTCAGCTTTAGCTGTAGCTGGGTCTGGATCTCATACATTTTTTTGTTTTTTCTTCATACTTCAAAATGAATCGGTGCATATTCAGAAATTTTACTCAAAAGTAGCAATACTTAATAAAAAAATATAACTCAAGTAAAAAGGATAGTGTAACAAAACCTCCTTTCCAAAAAGTTACTCAGGTAAATATAACTAGTTAATGCCCACCGCTAGTTATAATTAACTTAAGTAGATCTGAGTTTTTAGGAACTTCTCATCCATCATTCTCTGGAGTATATAGAAATATTTTCTTGCTAAAGTTGATTGTTAAACTGCAGCAAAATGTGACATTTGTGTTTTCACACAAGCAGGTTTTATGGAAATAATGTCCAAAAAATAAATAAAACTAGTTGCTGTCCTACCATCACAAACGTGGAGTTTGTTCAACTATAATGGATATGGATTTCACATATTCTAAGGATTTTTACCTGGGGTGCCATTACATTTGGAGAGTTAAAGAAATTACCAACAAATAAAAAATATTGGATTTTTATTTCTACAAGCTCTCCAGTAATGGCAAATCATAAAAAAGTCTTCTAAAGCTTTGTTACACTATTAAAATTATATAACCACCTACTGTTCATGTGAAACACAAACGACTTTACACAAATCCATTTAAAGTAATTTTATTTCTATTTTCATAACAGTATGAAAATGTAAATGAAATCCATCATTTATCAACTTATGTCATTTGTAGAACATTTCAACTTTACAAAACCACAAAAGAACAAAAACTCGCTCTCTAAAACAAACTTACAATAATTAAAAAAAGAAGATTTCTGCTACACCTTCCTCTTCTGGGTGCTGATGTACAGAACTGCAGGAGCAAAAAAAAAAAAAACAAGTTTACAGCTTTTAAAAACTTTTTTTAGTCATTTAACAAGATTTTGCTTCAAAGAGTGTTTCTCCACAAGAACAGAGCAAAACCAGTAGAAGAGTCTCGTTTCAGTTCCGTTTTCACCACAGACAACATTCCTGCCGTTACCCCAAATATGCAGCCGGTTTGGGTGGCCCAACCAAAGTCCAACCAAACGGCAAAAAAAAAGCGCTTGTTTTATAAAAATGGTGTTCTAAACAACAATTGATTCCTGATGCTTTCTCGTCTTTGAAGTCACTCCCACCCTTTACTTCCTGAAGCCAACCACAAAATGTGTGGGACCCACAACACTGCGACTGCCCGACATTAAAATCACAGTTCTGCTCGTCCTGACTGCTGTGCTGAACAGCAGACAGGTAGGTTGTTATTTCTGCTCATACCTTAAATCTACATTTAACCAGCTGCTCCACTGTGACTGAAATAGTCCTACGTAGAGACTGTAAATGCTCCTCAACAGCATGATTCACATTCATGACTGAATCACACTGTAGTTGGCTTCTGTCTGGGAAACACAGCCAGAGAAGGGAGGATGCAGACATCGGTTAAGAATCATCATTCTGAATTAAAATAGTAAAATCCTTAAACTTGTAGCTAAGAGTGTAGCAACAATAACAGAAATCAATGCCAAACTATTTTATACTAGAAAAATGCGTCTTGTAGACAAAGGTAATATAAAGCATCAACAAGCTGCACTGAATCAAAGTCAAAACACAAAAAAGGAGCAGCATTTTTTTAATCATTATGGATACATCTGTAATGTTTGGTAATCACACATATTAAAGGAAATCCCCCCCAAGATATTAGAAGTTTCTGAAATTTTTATTTTAATTTCAGAATGTGTTACTTTTCATGTTTAAAATAAGAATAAAAAAGTCTTTGTTACAGCATATCATAATCACTTTCAAAAACTTAATAAAAACATCCAAAATACTGAATATTTCCAGAGGTATGTTGGGGTCAGTCTTCTCTGGTTCTCATCTAGTCACAATATTATCATCAAAGTTTGCTGGTAAATAATAAAAATGAGCATTTAATCAGCTCAATTTTACAGTTGGCTAATTAAGATATTACAGTTTCATTGGAATATTTTGCATCACGACCGTACATGATTAGTCTATAAACCTGAGAGTTCATGATAAAGTCTAATGTCAAAATGGGACAGAAGGGATTCAGTCAAACTATTTCTCTGATTTAGTGGGGAAAAAAATTAAATAAAATAACTGGATACAACTCTAGACTAAAACTGAGTTTGTAGAAACAGATCTTTAAAGGATTTCTGAGTTTATGTCTTACTTACCTCAGGAGAAGTAAACTGGTATAAATTCATTGTGTTAATGTGTCCAAAAAAGATTTAGTAGAATATGATTCCCAGGTTGGCGTTACCAATGAGAACTAGCTCTTAATTATCTCAGTTGTCTAAAAACATTGGTTCCTGTAAATCTACAGGATCTCAATTAGATCAGTTTTTCAGCTGTTTGGATGTTTTAAAAAAAAAAAAAAAAAAAAAGTTTTTCATCCTCTTTCTGTATGAATTTAACCAAGTGTTGGTTTTCATAAAATTGACCATTTTAAAATCAAAATTAGTTGACTAAGAAATGCATTTTTCATTGACACCAGTTACAGAAGTCGCTGTATAACTTTTTATTAATAAAAAAATATATACATCCTTACCATTGTTTCCTCTCAAAAAGGCATCTCCATACTTGTTCTTGAGCTGCCCGTTGACGTACTCCTCTGTCTGCTCAATAGCAATGTTCATGTAACCATCCAGACAGGCCAGAACACCTGCACAGCGACAAACAGCAGCGGTTATTCAGATTGCATTTTACTTAATGGAAGAGGACTATGCCATTCATTTCAGCATGGCAGCTGCAGTACCTCTGTAATCAACGCCCGAGTTGAGCTTGACCACCACAGGTCTGCCGATAATCTGCTTCAGAAAGTCACTGGGGGTTTGTTTTCTGAGACTCATCTTCACCTAAACTGGGTCGAAATAAAACAATGTAAAGGTTTGTTTATCTCAACAATGAACACTAGCATTGATAAAGGTAATCCACCCATATTCGGCGATGTGTACGTGTTAAACCACACAAGAAATGCATTTAAAACAAAAGTACTAAAGTACATACCCAGAAGCTATTATAATAAGAACCACAACAGTATTCAATAGTGTATTGGCGAGCTAAAGCTAGCCGCTGCTGCTAATAAGGCTAACAGGCTAACCGCTTCCGTAAATGAGAGCGTCTACAACTAACAACATGAAAGTGTTGGTAAGCGAATAAGTAAATTAAGCACGTACTAAGGCTTAAAACTGGACTGCTTAACAAATCACAAAGTCTTTCAAGTTTTTAACAGAAGCGAAATATTGGTTAGGGTTTTTACCTGTTAAACGTTTCACAAACGATTGTGTTCGGCGTGCAGCGAAATCAACCAATCAGGTGCGTATAAAGTACGGAAACCATGCCAGGACAATCATCTCAGAAAGCAAAGTTGATGCGAAGCACGGTTAGATCCACGATTTAAAAAAACAGCATAAGTACTGCAGCAAACAAACTTGATATTCATAACTAGTTGAGATTTGAGTAAACTACAGGCATGGAAGACAAAGAAGGAATGAGATGGTGTTTAGAATATAGATAAAATATTTATTTTTATAAAAACAAAACAAGAAAAGCTTAATTTGTAGAACATTAATCTCAAAGATATTATCATAGAAACTGATACATTTTTTTTGTTTGTTTACACTGTAGGTTTTTTTTTTTTTTTTTTTTTTTTTCTTTTTCGGCTTAGTACAACAAATTCCTTTTTTTCAATATTT